>NW_017299992.1:3231897-3242413 GCF_001594075.2 Trachymyrmex cornetzi
TAATTGTTGGTCGTCGATTTAAAAAAAAGTAACGGAAAAGTAACGAAAAGTTACTTTCTCAAGTAACGGTAACTGTAACGAGTTACTTTTAAAAATCGGTAACTAGTAACGGTAACTTGTTACTTTTCCTACTCGGTAACGAGTAACTGTAACTTGTTACTTTTAAAAAGTAACTTTCCATTCCCTGCATATATATATATATATATATATATATATTCTAGGAAATAAAAAATGACAATAATTGCGAGAAACGCTTCAATTTATAGTTAAAATTTCTGCATTTATATACCTCTTATGCATTCTATGTAGGCGTTCCCGGTAAAGTACTGAGAACAGAAACAGATACCCGTGTGAGACGTGGATTTACATTGCGCGTTAAAACCGCACTGAGTTGTCAAACAGGCATCGACGCATTTTCCATCCAGACACGTCTCGTAATTGGCGCAATCTTGATCTAAATGACATTGTACGTCGCCCAACACTGCAATGCATTCATAGACGATTAAATAAGTTATTGAATAATAATACAAAATATTATACATTTCGTATAAAATTAACATGTACCAATCTGCTTGCACTGGCCATTAACATCAGTGATTGTATTCGGTGGACACAAACAGATCATCGTACGAAGTGGTTCCGTGTTCAGGACTTTGCACTCCTGTTCACTGGTGCACATACCAGCGGATATACATGGATCTTGACATTTGGTATTAATACAAGCGAGATTCAATGCGCATTCATTATCCTGTGTGCATTCTGGCTCAATAGAAGATTCACCTAGGAATCACACAAATATATCAGATAGAACTAAACCTCTTAAAACTATCTTTGTTATAGACTAATTTTAAATAAATTTTTTTTCAATAAAGTTAACAACAAAATAACAATAAAGTTTTAAAACTCAACATACCAATGCATGTTACATAGGGATTTCCGGTGGTACCCGGAGGACATGTGCACTTCGGCTGATGATCGCGCGCGACACAAATTGCGATTTCGCCACACGCATCATCATCGCAAACTGGTCTGCAAACTCTATTCAGTCTGTCACAGGCTTCGTGATCAGCGCAATCTTCATTGTAATGGCAGATGGCAGAAATACATGCCACACGTGGGTCGCCTTGAGTACCTTGCGGACAGATACATTGGGCTCTATGAGATACCGCTCTGCATTCTGCACTCCGACCACACACAACATCACCGATGAGACATGGAGAGACGCAATTATCGTTGCGGCAGGTTTTATCATAAGGACAGTCATTGTCTGTCTTACATTCCGCTGAAAGAAAAGAGACAAATATGTGTAATAGAGACGAATAAGTGCTACGTATAAAAATTTTTTAGATTAATTTTCAACATGTTTGAGATTTTTTGTCATTAAGATGCACTAGACTTATCGTTGTTCTTTTAAAAAAATCAAAGAAAATGATTATATATATGTATATATTTCAATTAATTTAAAGTTTATAAATAAATTTTTTATGGCAATATGACAATTTTAAACTTACGTCTGAAGCATTGAGCTTGTGGATCACCGGCTAAACCGTGTTGGCAATGACAAGAAGGATGATGATTAATCGTGATGCATTCCGCATTTAGACCACAACGATTGCTGGAGCACGGATCTTGGCACAATTGATTTATGCACGCTTTGTCGGATGGACACTCGGTATTTGTTCTGCATTCCGCAAGAACTATATTTTCTGTAAATGCAAAAGGCAAAGATATAAAAAAACGTACGACCGCTTACATTGAAGAATGAAAAAAAGTATACAGTACCTTCATAGCAATTTATGAATGGATCACCGACGTATCCGTGGGGACACTGGCACGTACGGCGATGATTTTCGATATGACATTCTGCATTTGGTGAACATGGATTAACGGTGCATGGATTAATGCATTGACGGTTTAGACAGGCCATGTCCGGTGTACATTGTGAATCACTCTCACATACCGCAGCAATTTGTTTGTCCACTGCAAATACACAAAATATTCGTAATTTAGTTATCAGTGTTTTACCGTATACAATTAATTGAATTAATTTTATATGAAAATTTTGATTATTTAAAAAAAAATAATTTATTTTATTTTATTTAGATAAGTTTTTCTATATTAATGAATATGTATATATTTGTTTGGATAAAAGTCTACCTGGCACGCAAGCAACGGTGGCATCGCCAGCAAAATTTGGCAGACATTCGCAAATCATTGTTCTCATCGGTAAAGTATCTACAACGCTACATTTAGCACTAACGATGCATGGTTTCGTTTCTGTACATGGATCTTTACAAATACCATTGAAACATGCCAATTTGCTAGGACAGTCGGCATCAACTTGACATTCGGTCTCTGGTTCTAACAGATCTAAAATAACAATAGATATTGTATAAGCATATTATCAAATCATAACTAATTGTTACTTTGTAAATTTTTTACAGCATCTAATCTAAATTATCACTTGTTAAATGTACCTTCTCAACTTTGCTAGCAATAATTTAATGATATAAGGGTCTATATATAATCATATTTCTCATTATATTGAATACATAATAGCATATATGTAGTAGCGATTATCTTTACTTAATTTAATACACTTTTAATGTACTTTACAAATATAAACCTAATATTAAAATGGATTCTTACCCATGAGACACGAAGTGTAAGGATTACCCACATAACCAGGTGGACATTTACATACTGGCCGATGATTGACAACATTGCACAATGCTGGTGGTGGACAGTTGCAAGGATTGACGCATCTTAAGTTGCGGCAGGCCAAAGATGGAGCGCAATCATTGTCGCTAGTGCACTCAGGTCTTTCGCATATTTCGTAAGGATTACCCGTATATCCATCAGGACAATAGCATCGAGTTTTATGATACCCATCAGTGGTACACATTGCATTAATACCGCACTGTGTAACCAGGCAGGTATCAATACATTCGTTGTTAATGCAAGATTGAATTAATGGGCATTCGCTATCGCTACGACAACCGACTGTAAAAAAAATATTAATAAAGTTGATGTGTGTTATATAACTAAAAGATATATCAGTTAAATACGTGTATATTTGTTTAACGCACGTTGATGACAATATTGCTGAGGATATCCAGTGTAACCATCATTGCAGATACATATAGCTCTGTGCATTTGCACATGGCAGCGACTATTAAGACCACAAGAATCAAGAGTACACGGATCAACGCACTTTTGATTGAAGCAGGTCTTGTCATTTGAGCACTCGGAATTTTGTGTGCATTCTGGAATTGGTTCTGCAAAAATATAATTAAAATTTAAATTTTGTCATCATGTACACAACAATAAAAAACGCATTTCTTCATAAATTTAACTCTAAAATTAATTATTTTCGATATACATATTAATGCTTTTTATCAGAATAATTTTTTTTATATATTAATATCAGTATTTCTTTCTCTCTCTCTCTCTCTCTCTCTCTCTCTCTCTCTCTCTCTCTCGTTATATTATTATCTATACATAATTTGAATATTTACTGAATAATGTAATATATGCATATTTAAGAAAATAGAATTAATTTTTTTAACTATAATAATAATTTAACAATCTATTTTCAAAAATATATCTAACATTGTATTGATATATTCTTCAGATGTAAATATTAATTACCTTCAAGGGCTGGAATTGTGCACTGCACTCGCGCATTACCCATGAATCCAATTGGACAGGAACAGATTGGCTTGTGATTAACGGTTTGACAGATAGAATTGATGCCGCACGCGCCAATGCAGGGATCTTTGCATTTCTGCGAAAAGCAGGCTTTATCACGCGGACAGTCTGAATTGATAACGCATTCAGGATAAATGCAAACAGCGACACCATTTCTCACTCTGCACTCGCCGTTGTAATTACAAGGCGATGGACTGCAAGGATTGGTTTCTAAAACAAAAATGCGTATTTTATAATAACAACGAAACAATCTGAGAATAATATATTTTATACAAAATTCAAAATTTTTCAATATTTACCGATCTTTGTATAACATTCCTCAAAAGGATTGCCGATCAACGGAGATGGACAACTGCAAAGTGGGCTATGATTGATCGTCTTACACACTGCCTTGCTACCGCACACATTCTGAGAACAGGGATCTTTACATTTACTCTGTATGCAAGCTTTATCACCCGGACAATCCGAGCTGAGGACGCACTCCGGATGACAACCAGTTATACTCGTTGGAACGCCTTGCAACCCAGGCAAACATTTGCAAATTGCCGTATTACCAATTTTCTCGCACACGGTATTCGGACCGCACGGTGATGGATAACACGGATCCGTTTCCTTATCTAAACACAAGAATAATAATAGGAATTAATAATGTCCATCATAAAAAAAAGAAAGGAAGCTTAAAAGATACAGCGTTTTAATCTTTTATGTTTAAGAGCTCTTTATTCAATTAGAAAGATAAATGATTAAATTATACATAACACTGTTCGACAAAATTTGATCTCTTTTTTTGCAACACACGTATGAATATATAGTCATTTCTGATGTATTTTTGTTTGCAGAATACGAATCTGTTAACCAAATTTGACTATCATGCCACAATTTTGAGAAAAAGGATGTTAAAGAGACTAAAAATGATATTATTTTAAAGATTTTTATAACATAGCAGTAGCAGCGAATTTTTTTCTAAATTTCATTAACCACGCGAAAATATCAACGTTAAACTTTAAAATGCATTTTATTTTGTTTCATTATGATTTGATGAGTGCAACATCATCAAAATTTTTTAAATCATTGGCTGCGTTCAGCAAAGAAAGCAGCTTTGTAACTGTTGTAAAATTCTTCAATATGATTGGTCTTGCCTTTAGTTCCTCATTGGATCTAAATATATAAACCAATCATATTCAAGAATTTTACAACAGTTGCAAAGCTGCTTTTTCTGCTGAACGCAGCCATTGTTGTTTTACCTCTTTCATGTCGTTTTTCTCAAAATTGTGATGTGATAACCAAATTTGACTAACGGATTCAATAGGCAAAGGTACATCGGAAATAATTATTCACACTCGTATTGAAAAATGATGTTGGACAGTGTAATTAGAAAGAGAGAAGATATAAGTAGCAAACTCTTACCTTCCATAGGGACTTGACAGAGTGTGAAAGCGTCTCCGATCGTTGGCAATGGGCAAGAACAAATAGGGACGTGATTGGATACGGTACAGGTTGCACCAACGCCGCAAGTACCAGGACAAGGATCTTGACATTTCGTCTTTATACATGCTTGCGATTTTGGACAGTCGGTATTCACGAGGCACTCGGGTTGACAGCCTTGATACGGATTTCCTCTATAGTTTGGTACGCACTCGCAAATGGCTGTGTCAAATCTCTCGTGGCAGTACGCATTTATTCCACACGGTGATGGGCTGCACGGTCTAGATGGTACCGACGGTGTTGGAATTGCTAAAATAACAGAAAACACATAATTAATTTCATAGTCATAGTTTATACGGTTTAAAGATTATACATGCAGTATATATTATGTGTAAATTAATGTTTTTAAAAAATAGTATTATTTGCATATACGAACAAAAGTAAATAAATATATGTCTGTTGCATGCAATGTATATGTTTTTATACATGTAAAAGTGTAACATATATATAATACATATATTTAAAGATATTTTGTCACGTATCGGTATGATAGTCGAGTATAGTGTTTAAAAAATGATGCAAGATCAATATGTGACAAAAAAATTGACATGTGCAATTCTTTTAAATACATCAATTATATACACTAAGGATATTTACAAGATCTAGAGTTCAAGAAATCAAGTTTTAGAGATTAAAATGTTGATTGACAAGATGCCGAAGTAATATGTCCATCAGGTCAGTTATTACGGGTAAAGGTAGCGGGGATTTTCTTACATATTATCTCAGAGCAAACTGTGAATGGGTCTCCAGTGTATGATTCGGGACAAGTGCATCGGGCTTGGTGCAAAGTGACTTGGCACAGTGCATTGAATCCGCATAATCCAACACACGGATCGGTACACTTCTGCTTAATGCATGCTTGATTGGTGGGACATTCGCTGTTTACATGGCATTCGGGTCTACAATTGGGTGGAGATCCTATAAAGGTGGGCGAACAGGAGCAGGAGGGTATGTTATCGGCGGATATTGCGCACTGCGAGTTCAATCCACATGGTGAAGGGTAACACGGGTCCCTGGTGGGTTCTACGTCCGGTGTTGCTGGCGATAAAAAAAGAAATTCATTATTTGTTTCAAAGTTAAAGAAAAGACATCTCAAATACAACAATACAAACACAATCGAAGAGTCATCAAGAAGACATCCAAAAGACACATTCATCCTTCTAAAATTTTAGACGCCTATACAATGTCTCTTAGATGTTTGCATTATTTGCAGCATCCTGGGTAGTTACTTACTTATGGGGAAACAGTTGATAAACGGGTCACCGGAATGCTGAACGGGGCATCTGCAAATTGGATTATGATTTCGCACAACACATAGCGCGTTCTGGCCACAAGCGTTTTCACAAGGGTTGCGACATCTCATGTTCACACAAGCCTTGCTCTGCTCGCAATCGGTGCTAACGAGACATTCGGGTCTACAGCTTGGCGGGATACCGAAGTAACCAGGTAGGCAAGAACATGAGGCTTGATCTCCAAATTCACGGCAAACGCTGTTAGGTCCGCAAGGGGAGGGCTCGCAGGGTTTGACGCGTGCTATCGAGATGTAAGGTGGTAAAATTAATTGGCTTTTTTCAATGACAGAACTCCTCAGAGAATAAACAAAAATAGGGAGACTCACATTGTACACGTTTACAGAGAGTGAATGGATCGCCTTCATAATCCTTGACACAGCTACAAGTGGATACATGATTGATAACCGCGCATTCCGCATTCTGGCCACAGATTCCGACGCAGGGATCCACGCACTTATTATTCGCGCAAGCTTTATTGAATGGACAATCAGAATTCTGCACGCATTCCGGCCGACATTCCCGATATGGGTCACCACGATATTCAGGTATACAATTACAAATTCCATTACGGCAATCGGCATTCAGTCCGCATGGCGACGGATTACATGGGTCTGATGTTACTGTAGGAATTTCTGCCGGAATCGAAAGACGCAAGTGTGAAGAATGATTGTTTTATATTAGTTTATATTAAAAAAAAATGTATAAGTGAGCAACAAAAGCTCTTACGCATGGGTGCCAGGTAGCAGTTGCTGAAGGGGTCGCCTGTGTATCCATCGAGACATGTGCAAGTCGGGGTATGCTTGATTACAATGCACAAGGCATTAAAACCACAGGATCCAGGACAGGGATCTCTGCATTTTTCTCTAATGCAAGCTTTATTACTGGTGCAATCAGAATTAATTGAACATTCGGTACGGCAGTAAGGTGGTGATCCAATGTAATTAGGCATACACGTGCAAAAGGGATAGCCTCCCCTGTCTTGACACGTGGAGAATGGCCCACAAGGCGATGGGACGCAAGGGTTTACTTGTAGTGTTGGTACAGGCATCACTGAAATAAAATTTTATATAACAATTTCTGCGCGTATATATGAAGGACTATCTTTCAGTGACGCGATGTTCTCACAGTAAACTTTTAAACCGGAACTTACAGGGCATGTCGAAACACTTGACGAAGGGATCTCCAATCTGACTGGGTCCGCAGCTGCAGAATGGACTGTGGGACAGGGCATCACACTTAGCGTTAATACCACATACACCTGGGCATGGATCGACGCATTTCTGATTGACACACGCGCGATTTATAGGACATTCTGTGCTAACGATACATTCAGGTCTGCAGTCAGGGGGAATTCCTTGATAAGTGGGCAGGCACGAACAACTGGCTTTTCCATTTACATTGAGGCATCGACTATTCGGACCGCATGGTGACAATTGACAAGGGTCGCCTATAGGCACCGGAGCTATGCAAGATCGATCAAAAAAATGAAATAACGTGTTTCTGTAAATGACTGATAACAACGGACATGTTTGAATTCACTTACGAGTTTCCTGCATGGGTTCGCAGTATTTGAATGGGTCTCCGGTATATCTCGATTGGCAGCTGCACGCCGGTATGTGGTTGATAACTTCGCAAATTGCATTGACACCGCATGTTCCTGGGCAAGGGTCCTGACACCTGTTTCTTATACAAGCTCGATTGGATGTACAGTCAGAGTTTATTACACACTCGGGTCTACAACCTTCGTACGGATTTCCGTAGAAATCGGGCAAACAAGTACAGGAAGCTGAGCCAGAAATTTCACGGCACATAGCATTTGCACCACATGGTGACGGCTGGCACGGATTTAATGGAACTAGCGGTGTGTCGACTAAAATAGAGGGCCATAAATTGTTTAACAATTATCAAAATAATATGTCAAATGTAATTTATAATAAAAATCATGTAACGCGTATTTTCTGCGATAGTTGCTTTTCTTCAAAACTTACTTGGTCGGGGATTGCACTGGATAAATGGATCACCGGTAAAGTCACTGGCGCAAATACACATCGGGGTGTGACTTACAGTTCTACATTCAGCATTTCTACCACACGATCCCGGACAAGGATCACGGCATTTTTGGTTAATGCAAGCTTGTTGACTAGGGCATTCACTGTTACTAACACACTCCGGTCTACATCTAGGCGGAGTGCCGATAAATTGGGGTAAGCAAGAGCACGATGGGGCGCCATTGAGGACTCGACATATCGCATTCGGACCGCAAGGTGAAGGTTGACAGGGGTCTACGGGTGGTTGTGGTTCTTCCGCTGCAATGTTTAAAGTGTTACAAATGTCTTGACATAATATAAATTATATATAATAATATAAGTCTCTAGTTTCATGAAATTCTTACGTTGACGAATACATTGAACAAATGGATCTCCCGTGTACAAAGGCGAGCAACTGCATATAGGATTGTGATTCACGACGGTACATTGTGCGGTTAATCCACATGCACCGAGGCATGGATCAATGCATTTTTGATTGCTGCAGGCTCTGTTGCGGGCACAGTCGGCGCTTATAAGACATTCTGGTCTACAGGACGGTGGAGCGCCTCTAAAGCCGGCGATGCACGCGCAAATGGCTTGATTATTTGACACACGACAATGGCTATTTGGACCACATGGGGACGGATTGCACGGTTGTTCCACGATGATTGAATCTATTTAATAATAATTATTTCACTCTTACACCAGGAAATATTCTCGAAACAAATACTTTCATCGCGCTTAAGAGTTGTACAAACCTTGAAGAGGTGTACAGGATACAAATGCGCTACCAGTCATATTTCTTGGGCAACTGCACATGGGCAAATGATTAACAACAATGCATTCCGCGTTAACGCCGCATGTCCCAATGCACGGATCGCGACATTTGTGGAGCATGCATGCTTTATCGCGAGGACAATCGGTGTTAATCACACATTCTGGTCGGCAGCCGACATAAGGATCTCCTAAGTATTCGGGTATGCATGTGCAAACTCCGTTATTACACCGTGCGTTCTGACCGCACGGTGATGGATTGCATCGGTCTGGGGGAAGTACTGAAATGTGCACAGATCAAATTGCAGTGATTTAGAGTAGTAAGTAATATGCTTGCTAGGATAATAACATGACGAAAATTCAAGTTCTTACGAGGTATCTGAGGTAGAACGTTGCAACTGATGAAGGGGTCACCAGTATAGCCTTCAGGACATATGCATGATGGTGTATGATTAATAACAGAACAACGCGCTAAGAGACCACATGATCCTGGACAAGGATCTCTACATTTTTCTCTGATACAAGCTCTATTAGCGGGACAATCCGAATTTATTGAACACTCGGGTCGGCAATTAGGTGGAACACCCATGTAATTTTGCATGCAACTGCACGCTGGTGCATCACCAATGGCTCTGCATAAGGCATTGGGGCCGCAAGGTGAGGGCAAGCATGGGTCCTTTAGATATTGGTCTTCCGGTTTCGAAACTACGGAAAAGTATAAGTAATATTAACATTCTTAGTGCATATAAAAATAGGTAGCATTAATCAAAAGTTAATAAGGTCAACTTGATTTTAATAAATTTTAAAATTTTATAAAAAAGCTATAGTATCCTACAGAACATACTTGCCACCGCGAAGCAATAGATGAAAGGATCGCCTGTATAGCCATTTGCACAGACACAAATAGGACTGTGATGTACGACTTTGCATTGAGCATCGCGACCACAAGTGCCGATGCATGGATCTACACATTTTTGATTAACACATGCTCGGTTCGAACCACATTCTGTATTTACTAAACATTCTGGTCTACAATTTGGCGGAGTTCCAATAAACTGAGGCAAGCAGGAACAGACAGCTTGACCATTATTGTTGGTACATTGACTGTTGGGGCCACAAGGAGAAGGCTTGCATGGTTCACGCTTTTCATCGGGAACTATAATAATATAATATTTACAGTATCACTTTTATATATCGCTTTCTTATATATATATATATATATATATA
>NW_017299992.1:3242567-3258736 GCF_001594075.2 Trachymyrmex cornetzi
ATTATGTATATATAATCATTTTCTTATAGAAATGCCACTTTGTATATTAATTTCTTATATTTGTTTAATGTTACTTACTACTGAGAGTCTGATAAATGCAGTTTATGTATGGATTGCCAGTGTAACCAGGGATACAAGTGCAAATGGGAATATTGTTGACAACTTGGCAATTGGTATTGGTACCACACGAACCAGGACATGGATTCTGACATTTTGATCCAATGCAAGCTAAATGTGCGGGGCAATCTGACGAAATGGTACATTCGGGGCGGCATCCTTCATAGGGATTCCCAATATATTCAAGCAAACATGTACAAGAACCGACGCCGTTTTGTTCTCTACATATGGCATTTGTTCCACAAGGGGATGGTTGACAAGGTTGTCTTGGTGTCGGTGGTTCGCCTAAAAAAACATAATTTTATCCTATCCATAACATCAACTTCGAATTAATACCTTCTTAATTAATATTATAGAACTCTATTGATTAAGTTTCATAGTTGTAGTATTACTATAATAATCAAAGTGTAATATTAAAAAGAATTATTATTGATAACAATGAACACAATGCTAATCACTCAATAAGGCGTTTATAAAAAAAAAACACTTAGAAATCAAGTCTATTTGAACTTACTGGGCATGATCGTGCATTGAACAAATGGATCGCCTGTGTAACCGACGCGACACGTGCAAGTGGGCACATGATTAACGACGTAGCAATTAGCCAGAGAGTGACAAGATCCAGGACATGGGTCTCTACATTTTCGATTAATACATGCCATTTGACTCGGACATTCGCTGTTACTAATGCACTCTGGTCTACAATTCGGTGGTGTCCCAATGAACTCTATCGTGCAAGAACACGATGGCGTATCATTGATGACTTGGCACTGAGAATTAGAACCGCAAGGCGATGGTTGGCACGGGTTTATCGGTTTTGGAATATCTTCCGCTTTAAGATAAAAATATATAAATTGTTATGTACTTGATAAACGTGCGTCTAGTGTTTTTAGTAATCATAGAAACCTACGTCTTGGTACACAACGTATAAACGGATCGCCAGTAAATACAGGAGGACAGGTGCAAATTGGATTATGATTCAACACTTGGCAACGAGCGGATATACCACACGCACCAAGGCAAGGATTGCCGCATTTCATGTTGATGCAAGCTTCGTTCAGTGCACAATCAGTATTAACTATGCACTCGGGTCGGCAGGCTGGCGGATTTCCTATGAATCCAATTATACACGTACATACTGCTTGATTATTAAAATTCTGACATCTACTATTTGGACCGCAAGGCGATGGGTTACATGGATTCTCAATAACGGTTTGATCTGCAAAAGCAATTATTATCGAAATTGTTTTCGTTTCAAGACATCTTTGAGCAAATTAAATTTTTTCGCGACAAAATAATTCCTGTGATAGGAATCTTTAGTTAATAATTGTCCCTAGTATACAAAACACACGATTGTCAATTAATTTTACCTTGAATCACCGGATAACACGCAGCAAACGCATTGCCGGACATTCCATCTGGGCAGGCGCACATTGGAGTGTGATTTATCACTGTGCACTTTGCGTTTTGCCCGCAAACTCCAATGCACGGATCAAAACACTTGTTACGAACACAAGCTTTGTCTAATGGACAATCCGGATTTTGTACACATTCGGGTCGACATGTGGTGTAAGGATCACCATGGAACTCAGGCATACAGGTGCAAACGCCGTCGCGACATACTGCGTTAGCTCCGCATGGAGATGGATTACAAGGATCTTGCGGTATAGAAGCAGCTGCAAATGTCATTATCCATTTTAAATTAACGTTTCTGCTTTTAAAGGTCTAACGATACAGAACAAATCTTTCCGGTTTCGTGTTTTGAAATTTTCTAATATACTGTCATTTTGTAATAATTACCTTCACATAGTAAAAACATTTGATATATATAACTCATTATAATAAATTTATAATCGACGTTAGTTTTTCACAATGCTTAAATTATAAATTAATTATTTAAAATTTGCTGAGAAAATTTTATTAAAAAGTTAATTCAGAAAACTTGCATTCAACTTGATTCTTAATTTCTCTTTTATTAATCATGTGAATAATATATATGTTGTATGAAATAATGAGGATAAATGCTTACGAGCAGGTTCCGGAAAGCAATTAGCAAACGCATCCCCGGTGTAACCTTTCGGGCAGAGACAGACTGCCATGTGATTAACCACGAGGCATTGGGCACCGATACCACACGAGCCAGGGCACGGGTCTCTGCATTTTTGTCTCAAGCAGGCTTGATTATTGTTGCACTCAGAATCAACGGTACATTCTGGCCGACAATTCGGAGGGCTACCAATGTAATTTTCCATACACGTGCACGTTGGCACGCCCGCGTAGCCGCTATCGCGACAAGTGGCAAATGGACCACAGGGGGATGGAACGCACGGATTTTCTGGCGTTTGAGGGGTATCTTTGTCTATAACTGTAAACGAATAATTTTTTTAATATCATACAAAATGTTTACGTTACGTACTTAAAAAACGTACGCGCTTTCTTAATTCAAATCAAATTTTATATAACACGTATATGCAACGATGCTTTAAACAAGTATCTTTCAGCGTACTTACGCGTTTGGAAACATGTTACAAAGGGATCACCGGTGAAACCTTGATTACAACTGCAAATCGGACTATGATTAATCACTTCACATCTTGCATTGATGCCACAAATTCCAGGGCATGGATCAACGCATTTACGATTTTTGCAAGCACGATTTACGGGGCAATCGGAACTGACAGTACACTCCGCACGACAGTTCGGTGGGATTCCGATAAATGTGGGTAAGCAAGAACACACCGCTTGACCATTTAATTCACGGCACTGACTATTAAGTCCACAAGGAGAAGGGCTGCATGGATTAAGTTCTAATGCTAAAAAAAGAAGATTATAAGTTAAATTTTGTACAATTACGAGAATTTTACATGGTTGAAATAAGTGTAACAAAATTGTAAAAAATTATTGATTTGTGACTTGTACTGACAATGAATTGTTATAAAATTCTATAGATGTTATTACATTATAATTAATTTTAGGTAATTTAAAAGTTTTGAAAATATTCCGATAAATAGAGGATTAATTAATTATTAGATTAGATTAAACTGCATCTCGTAAGAACTTGAAGCACTTACACGTATCTTGTACAATTCTGTTACAAGAGACGAACGGGTTGCCACTGTATCCAGGTTGACATGTGCACAACGGCGCGTGATTCACTACTTGGCAAATCGCATTATATCCGCAAAAACCTGGACAAGGATTCTGACACTTCGATCCGACGCACGCTCGATCTGAGGTGCAATCGGAGTTTATCGTACACTCGGGTCGACAACCTTCGTATGGATTGCCTGTATAATCTGATAGACACATGCAAGAACCAACACCATTCGATTCACGGCATACCGCATTAAAACCACATGGTGACGGAATACAAGGTGTTGGTTTTACAGCATTTATAACGTCGCCTACGAAAAATATCAAATTCATTTCTTGTTTTTAAGGCAATATCAATAGCTCTAGTAAATTATCAATGAGCATCCCAGAGAATCACTGAATGTATTTTCGATTGCAGATACTAAAATAATTCAATAAAATAATTGCCATAATAGCGAAGCATTGAGTTTGAATCATAAGTATAAAAACTATAATAAATTACAATAATAAATAATTTATATATGTATATATAATAATGGGAAAAAAATAATATATATACGTATAAATAATAACAAAACATAATAATACTCTTATATTTCATTTTTTACTTGAATTAAACTTGATTCTTAATTCAATTTTGATAAAAATTTAATTTAGTCGCTATTTAATGTCAAAAATTAAAAATTTGCCATAATATCGACAATTAAAAATGCATTCTATGATTCTAAGTACTTTAGACAATACATAATTACTGCACTTACTTTGCTTGGGATTACATAGTACAAATGGATCTCCTTCAAATCCGATAAGGCAAACACACATAGGTGTGTGACTTATTACTCGACAATCAGAATTAATACCGCAGGAACCCGGACATGGATCGTGACACTTTTGATTGATGCACGCTAGCTGTATAGAACATTCACTATTGCTAACGCATTCGGGTCTACAATTTGGTGGATTGCCAATAAACTCTGGCAAGCAAGAGCAGGAGTATGCGTTGTTTACAACTTCGCATTTACTATTAAGTCCACATGGAGATGGAACGCAGGGATTAATGGGCGTTGGAGATTCTATCGCTGCTGGGAAAAATAAAAAATACAATGTTTTCTTAACGATAAATACCTCCAATACTACTGATCAACTGTTGCTTTTAAATTACTCACGTCTTGGAATACACTGAGTGAAGGGATCTCCGGTTAACTCAGAGGAACAAGAACAAATCGGATTGTGGTTAACTACAGTACATTGGGCTCTAATACCGCACGTTCCAGGGCAGGGATCTATACATTTTTGATTATTGCAAGCCCTGTTAGCGAGGCAGTCGGAACTAATAATGCATTCCGCTCGGCAATTAGGTGGTGCATCCAAGTATCCAGGGAGACACGAACAGACAGCTTGTTCCTTTATCTTTCGGCACTGACTATTCGGTCCACAAGGTGATGGATTACATGGATCTTTTGGTATCGTGTCTATTTAAATGTTAAAAAAAAAGAATATAATTATAGCAAAGAATAATTACAATATCAATAATTTATGACACAAACTGAAAGTAATCGAATGAGTACCAGCTATTGGGGAGCACTGTACAAACGCGTTGCCAGACATCCTCTGTGCACAAGTGCAAACTGGTATGTGATTTATGACAGAACACAAGGCATTGACACCGCAAATTCCAAGACCACACGGATCTTGACATTTGTTCTTAATGCAAGCCCGGTGTCTTGGGCAGTCTGAATTTAGAATACATTCTGGATGACATCCAAAGTTTGGATTTCCTTGATATTCGGGAAGGCAACTGCATATACCGTTAAAGCATTGCGTATTCGCACCGCAATTTAAGCACGGATCTGTCGGTTTGAGTGTTGTATCTGAAGAATGAATTTTAACATTTAGTTTACGATAAAGCTTATTGTGAGTTGGAGATATTTTACCACACTCTAAATATCATAAAGAAATATTCTCAGGCTTGTCTATTACTCTATGAATGATATTACAAATTTTCTTCTGATTGTCTTACCTTCTTCGGGAATTGGTCTACACATTACAAATGGATCCCCAGTGAATCCACTGGAACAAGAACATGTGGGTGTGTGACGAATGATGTTACAAATTGCTCCTACTCCACAAACTCCATCGCAAGGATTTCGACACTTTCTCTGTATACACGCTTGATTAGTCGGGCATTCTGGATTAACTGAACATTCGGGTCTGCAATTGGGTGGTGTTCCTATATATGTTGACAAACAAGCACAAGATGCTTGACCGTTAATGTCACGGCATTCTGAATAAGGTCCGCAAGGTGAAGGTACGCAAGGGTTCACAAGTGGACGAGGTTCTTCATCTTTAGCTATGGGCATACAAATATATCTGTTATGCGCTTTTTCTTGAATATCTTTGATGACGTGTTTCAATACAATTTTTTTAATTATCAAAACAATAGAAAAATAAAAGATATTTCATCTAATACAAAAAAAGTTACTTAAAAAATTAATTTTGTTTAAAAAAATACATAAAGCAAAAAGAAATTTTTCTCAAAAAAATATATTCAGAATTTAAGAAAATATTTCTTCGACCTCTTAATGATTGACTTATATCACTTTATAATTTCGATTTACGAAATTTTCTATTTTCAATTATTCTTACATGGTATTTCAAAGCAGGCAACGAATGGATCACCGGTAAAACTAGATGGGCACGAGCAAATGGGATTATGATTAATCGTTTCGCATCTTGCGTTGGAACCGCACAATGTACGACAAGGGTCGTTACATTTATATGAGATGCATGCTAGATTGAAAGCGCATTCAGCACTAACAGTGCACTCAGCGCGACAATTTGGTGGGCTGGCTACCCATTGGAAATCAGGTAAACAAGTACAAACGCTCGTACTATCCACAACGCGACATAAGCTGTTAGGTCCACATGGTGACGGTTCACAAGGATTACTCACAGCATTTTCTCCTTCTAAAATTGCATTGTTTCACAAATTAACCACATTTCGTTATGAACCGAATTGCAACTAACGATAAGTGTATTCAGATACAATGTAATCATACCTATTTCTATCGGAGTACAATATGAAAAGGCATCGCCGGTATATCTAGGATAACAATTGCATACTGGCAAATGATTAACAGCCTGGCATAATGCATTGCGCCCGCACGATCCCGGGCATGGATCTCTACATTTCATATTTACACAAGCTAAGTTGGCAGGGCAATCCGAATTTAAGACACATTCCGGCCTGCATCCTTCGTACGGGTTACCGGTGTAATTCGGCAAACATGTACATGAACCGGCACCGTTGAATTCCTTGCACATCGCATTAGAACCACAAGGGGAAGGATTGCAAGGATCAATTGGTGCAGGCGGCAATGGTGTGGCTAAAAAGTGATATTAGTAAGCATAGAATTTATAAAAATTCATATAATTTCTAAAAAACATTACATAAATTTTTATAAATTTATATATTTTCTTTAATATAAATTCATTAAAATTTATATAATATAAATATTTATATAATATAAATTTATGTTATTTGTATAATTAACAAGAGAATAAAAAAAAAGATGAATATTTCTGTATAAAACAGGTATTAAAATCATATTGATTTTTTATATTCTATAATTACGGCGATATTTCATTTTAATAAAATTTATTTGTGATAATATGTAATGCTATAATTTTGATGCAAGATTTTCTGTATTTCAAACATGTAGCAAATTATCAAAATTATATCAGTTTTTCCCAAATGATACTTACGTTCTCTTAAGATACATTGAGTAAATGGATCACCGGTATAACCATTTATACAAGAACACATCGGGGTGTGACTGACAACGTGACAATTAGCGTTCGCACCGCAGGAACCAATGCATGGGTCCCGACATTTCATATTAATACAAGCTAAATGATTAGAACATTCACTGTTACTAACGCACTCTGCTCTGCAATTTGGCGGACTGCCAATAAAATCGGGCAAACACGTGCATACAGATTCATCGCCGCGTGGTTGACATTGCGAATTGGGACCGCACGGGTTTGGCTTGCATGGTGTGAGGGGTAACACAGGTATTTGAGCTAAAAGGACAAAGTTCGATGCATAAAAAAAAGAACAAGGATTTTCTCGAAACTTCCGCATTGATTATAAACATGGACATAACAAGCGGTACTTACGTGGTGATAAATAGCATCTAACAAAAGGATCACCCGTTTGAGAGGGTGGACAAATGCAAATCGGATTATGATTCACTACTTGACAGGATGCGCCTAATCCACAACTTCCAGGACAAGGATTCGTACATTTTTGATTGCTACAAGCTTCATTCTGGGAGCAATCCGTGCTGACTATGCATTCGGGCCTGCAGGTCGGAGGACTTCCTAAATATCCTTTTATACAGGAGCAAACCGCCTGATTATTTATAACACGGCATTCACTATTCGGTCCGCAAGGTGAAGGGATGCACGGATTAGCAAGTGGTATGTCTAGTACACAAAAATAATAGATATTTAATCCCCAGGAATAATTTACGAAAAAATGTTACTTCACATAATTTTATAGTATCGAAAATAAAGGTGATCCTTATCGTAAATATCGGGAAGCTTATATATACCTTGTAGAGGTGTACATTGGCTAAATGCATTGCCAGTCATATTTCCAGGGCAACTGCACATGGGAATGTGACCGATCACGGTGCATAATGCGTTAACAGCACAAGCTCCAGGGCATGGATCCAGGCATTTGTTACGTATACACGCTCTATCGCGGGGACAATCCGCATTTAGGACGCATTCTGGTCGACAACCTACATTCGGATCTCCTCGGAATTCCGGTAGACAAGTACAGATACCGTCAAAACATTGCGCGTTAGGACCACAGGGTGACGGAACGCAGGCATCTTCGATCGGGGATGGAGTCGCTGCAAAATATAATCGATATAGGGATTAACGAACTCGAATCACGCTATGATTCATGTTAAGATTTCAAGTTAGATACTGGATGGCTCGTATCGCTTACTTATTGCTGGCAATATCTCGCAAAGAACAAATGTATTTCCAGTATATCCCTCGGGACATCTGCACGTGGGAATATGGTTAATAACCGAACACAGAGCATTGGTGCCACACGATCCGGGACATGGATCCACACATTTCATATTGATACAGGCCTTATCACTCGGACATTCTGAGTGTATGGTACATTCAGGTCTGCAATTCGGTGGTTGACCAATATAATTTTCCAAGCAGGTACACGCGGGAGAACCACCGATATTTCTGCATTGAGAGAAGCTACCACACGGGGATGGCACGCAAGGGTCTTTCTGTACTAGTGGTGGTGTTATAGCTGGAAAACGTTTGGAGTTATGATTGGTGACGATTATGCGACATATAGCAGTATATGTTGAGAGATTATATTGATATAATCTTCATGAATTTGATGATCTTACGTGGAATTAAAGAGCATATGGTAAATGGATCTCCGCTGTAACCGGACATACAACTACAGATGGGGCTATGATTAACGACCACACAATTAGTATTGAGTCCGCATGGACTTGGGCAGGGGTTCACGCATTTGTAGTCCTTGCACACTAATTGTGGGGAACACTCTGAGCTAGCGACACATTCAGGTCTACATGCAGGTGGGGTTCCAATGTATGTCGGAAGGCATGAACAGACAGCCTGTCCGGATACTTCTTTGCATTTGCTGTTGGGTCCACAGGGTGATGGGGCGCAAACGTTCTCATCGGAGATTATTTCTGAGAAAATTTAATATATTAGTAAAATTATGTAGATAAATATAAAAACATCCATAAAATTTATTTCTAAATGTAATTAATTTTTAATTATCTTTTAAAACTGTACATAAAAATATAAAATATAAAAAATTAATTTTTTTCTTTTAAAAATGTAAAAATTTTAAATATTAATTAAAACAGTTTAAAAAAGGTTTTAAATCTTTTGCTTCAAATTTTCTTTTTAATAAAGTTAAAAATTTGAAAAACACAAAAAGATGTTAACTACGTATGGAACATCTCATTTAAATTTCAATAATTATGTAATAAGATTCATAAAAAAAAATCAATATATATAATATTTTTTGGATTCAACATTTTGTACGATATTTCTATCATAAAAAATTATCGCAAAATAAAAATTAGACTATTTGATTAAAAACACTTACTGTCTATAGAACAAGAAATGAAAGGATCTCCGGTATATCCAGGAAGACATGTGCATATCGGTTGATGATTAACGACCGAGCACTCGGCGTTTCGACCGCACATACCGGCGCAAGGATTGGTGCACTTGTTTCTTACGCACATCAAATTGGATGCACAATCAGGATTAATAATGCATTCGGGTCGACACGCTAAGTACGGATTACCGACATAGCTAGAGATACACTGACATATTGCGATACTATCTCGCTCTCTACATATCGCATTCGCACCACATTCAAAGTTTATGCAAGGCGAGGATACTGGTTCCAGTTCTATTGGGCGTGCTAAAACAACATAAAGGACAAATAGATTAAGCAATGTCGCACAAAAGTAAGGTCAGTTAATTTTGAAACTTTATAGAAAAGGTTTTATCCCTTACGTATCGCAGAGCAACGCGTATACGGATCACCGGTGAGACCGTAGGAACAGACACAATGGGGCACGTGTTGTATCACATGACATTCCGCATTTTCCCCGCATAAACCTGGGCAGGGATCCCTGCATTTTTGTCGCACACAACTTTGATGGCTGGGGCACTCAGGATTTGAAATACATTCAGGTCGACAATACGGGGGAGAGCCTCTGTATTCAGATAGACACGAGCAGGATGGCAAATCGTTAACGACCTGGCACTGAGCGTACGGACCACAGGGCGAAGGCTGACAAGGGTTTATTACTACAGGTGCTATTGGTTCTAAATGGAATAACAATCATGTTTCGATCTTAATCTGGTGGCCGAAGCTTATGGATCTAAAGCTCACATACTTTGAATCAAGATATTCTTACTCATAATATCGCATCTGATAAATGGATCGCCTGTGTAGCGCTCGGGGCACGAGCAAACAGGGTTGTGATTGACGACTACGCATCTTGCTTGGATGCCGCATGTACCGGGGCAAGGATTTTTGCATTTTTGATTAGCGCAAGCTTCGTTCGGCCGACAGTCAGAACTAAGGGTACATTCGGGTCGGCAGAGAGGTGGTGCACCGAGAAACTCTGGTGCACAAGTACACACAGCTTGTTCATTTAATTCTCTACATATGCTGTTTGGACCACAAGGATTCGGGCTGCATGGTCTTGTCACGGAAGGGACTACATATAATAGGGTAGATACTAATTAGCATATTTTCGAACACGTGAATCAGATTTCTTCGCTTCTGATATCATACCTCTTATTACATCACAAGAAATGAATGCGTTTCCAGAAGTACCAGGGGGACAACTGCACATCGGTGTATGATTTATTACATTGCATAAACTGTTTTGTCCACACGTACCAGGACAAGGATCGACACATCTGTTTCGTATGCATGCCTTGTCGGTTGAGCAATCTGTACTAAGTACGCATTCTGGTCGACAGCCAACGTATGGATCACCAAAATATTCAGGTAAACAAATACAAATACCATTGTTGCATTGAGCGTTTGGTCCACAAGGTGATCTATTGCATGGATCAGTTGGCTGTGTTGGCTCGTTGTCTATATATTATTACAATTATCAAATAAAGTTGTAAATACACTGGAAAATATATAATTGCAAAAATAAAGAAAATTTTGATATAAACTTACAGATCGGTACAGGCTGACAACCAATAAATGGATCACCAGTATAACTTTCTATACATCTGCAGATTGGAATATGATTATGAACAGTACAATCGGCATTCAGACCACAAGAACCTGGACAGGGATCTTGGCATCTCTCACGAATACAAGCTTGATTGCTCGGACAATCGGCAGGAATAACGCATTCGGGACGACAATTTGGTGGTGTACCAATGTAATTAATCATACAAGAACAAGATGGATAACCGTTGACGTTGCGACATTGCGAATTAGATCCGCAAGGTGAGGGTATGCAAGGGTCTGAGGGTAGGCTTGGTAAGTAACTCGGAGTAGCTAAAATTTATAATAAAATCTCTGAATCTCAACAAAACATTTAAAAAAATGCTTTTAAAATAAAATTTAATTATAGAACTATTTTTTAATTAAAAATATAAAATATTCTATGTAATTAAAAAAATTTTTTACATTTCTAAGAATATAACTTTGCTCTATTTCATGTAACAAAAGTTTTAAATAAAAACAAAGGAAAATTTTAATGCAAATACAATTATTTCTTTAAAAAATTACAAACTATTAACATTTTTTAAATATAAAAAATGAACTGTAGAGTAAAAGTTATAATGTATATAAGATTCGTTCCGCTTACGTGGTACAAATAGGCAGCGTATGAATGGATCACCGCTGAATCCGGGTTTGCAAATGCATATTGGACTATGGTTTACGACTCTACACGTCGTGCCTTGACCGCAAGAGTTGGGACAAGGATCAACACACTTATTATTTTCGCAAGCTCGATTTGTCGCACAATCTGTGCTAATTGTACATTCGGGTCTACAACCAGGTGGTGCGCCGATATAAGTCGGTAAACAAGAGCAAACAGCTTGGCCGTTGCTTTCTCTACATTGACTATATGGTCCGCAAGGGGATGGTTGACAAGGATTAACGTTATCTGCTATAACCGCTGCAAGAAAGTCAGGTATTTAAAATCACATAATTGCCTATAAAATAAATGCGCACGAAATTTTTAAGCGAGTTCTTACGGGCTTCAACAATAAGATTGCAGAATATGAATGGATTTCCCGTGTACCGCTCGAAGCAAGTACAAGTTGGTGCATGATTAATCACGTAGCATTGCGCGTTTTGGCCGCATGTTCCTGGACATGGATCTTTACATTTTAAACCAATACATGCTTGATTGGACGGACAGTCGGAATTGAGTGTACACTCAGGTCTGCACCCTTCATAAGGATTGCCAATATAATCGGTCGAGCACGAGCAAGAACCAGCATTTTGCTGAACTCTGCATACTGCATTTGCACCACACGGAGATGGTGTGCATGGCGTGGATATGCTAGGCTGTATGTCGACTAAAATAAGAATAAAAAAGTAATTTGATTATCCATTCTTAAACGAAAACGTACTTGATAAATTGTAAGCTCATAATAATAATCTAATATTAGATTCATTATTAATTTTTTCACATATAAAAAGTTTGTGAATTAATAGAAATCGAATAAAAGTTGAAATAAATCTGACTTCTAAACTATTTGAATATTTGAATTATTCTTTAAAATTTACTTACATTGTTGGGGAGAACATTGCGTAAACGGATCACCAGTGTAACCGGGGGTGCATGCGCACATCGGTGTGTGACTAACAACATTGCAAACGGCATTGATGCCGCATGCATTAATGCACGGATCGCGACATTTTTGATTGATGCAAGCCATTTTGTTCGAGCATTCGCTATTGCTGATACACTCAGACCGACAGTTCGGGGGTGATCCAATAAATTCTTGCAAGCATGAGCAAGAGGGTTGATCATTAATCACTTGGCATTGTGCGTTTGGTCCACACGGTGATGGTTGACAAGGATTAAGCACAGGTAATGGATCCTCAGCTTTAAAGTAATACCGATTAACATTAACTAAGGCACTATATTGAAATTTATTTATGCTATGCGCATGTTCGAAGTAATAGAATAAAATGAATCGCGAAAATTAGTTTGTGAAACGTTATTTTAGAAAGAATAAGAAAAAATTTTCTCTTACGAAGGGGGAAACAATTAATAAACGGATCTCCGGTCATCCCAGAACGGCAGACGCAAATAGGATTGTGATTAATGACGTTGCAGACTGAGTTGCGACCGCAACTTCCCGGACAAGGGTCCTGACATTTTTGATTGGTGCATGCTTCATTCTTTGGGCAATCTGAGCTAATTACACATTCGGGCCTGCAAGTCGGAGGCGCGCCGACAAATCCACTTATGCAACTACATACAGCCTGCATATTATTTTCTCGGCATTGACTATTCGGACCACACGGAGACGGATTACATGGGTTACTAATGGGTGGTGCTATAAGAAGAAAAAATTTTAATTATAGAATAAAGATTTGATGTACTAAGAATACGGATATTATTGGCTATTAAATAAGATCATTTAATATTTTAATATATCAGTTGTTATGGTTAAGATTTCCAAAGAATACCTGGCACGGGAGAACATAGGACGAAAGCATTTCCATCCATTCCCGAGGGACAAGTACACATAGGAACATGATTGTACACATTGCACATAGCATTTTGGCCGCAAACACCTGGACAAGGATCCACGCATTTATTTCGTACGCACGCTTGCGTATTCGGACAATCGTTATTCAATACGCATTCTGGTCGACAACCGCTATAAGGATCCCCAAAATATTCTGCTATACAAACGCAAATTCCTCCATTACATTGCGTATTAGGTCCGCAAGGCGAAGGTGTGCACGGGTCCGGTTTAGAAGGGGCAACAATGACTGCAATAATTTCGCGCAAGAAAAAGATCAAGTATATTATAATAAGAACAACAAAAAACTATTATTATATATTTCTGATGGGGAATCTTACGTGGTTTTACGGAACATCCGATGAAAGGATCGCCAGTGTAATCGGGCAAACACGAACAAATCGGTACGTGATTTATGACACTACATTCGGCCATGATGCCGCATGAACCTGGACAGGGATCTTTACATCTTTGCTGCATGCAAGCCATATTAGCTGGGCACTCTGCATTAATTGTGCATTCTGGTTTACAATTTGGCGGACTGCCTCTGTATGTTGGTAAACAAGAACATGATGGTACTCCTCCTATATCGTGACATTCGGAAAACATGCCACAAGGTGATGGTATGCACGGATCTCTCGTAATATCACTTACAACAGGCGGACTCACTGCAACGAATTATGAACAGTTTAAAGAGTGTGACTATTTTTCTAAATAAAGTTGTATGATTTTATTTACATAATATGATTCCTCTAGCTATTCTGCATATAAAAGATCATTATTTATATTTTTCGAGATATTTTAATGTCAAAGTTAAAACAGGACACTATATATAGGTCACCAAAAATTAATATTAGACAAAACTGAAAATCGTACCAGGTGTCTGGAAGCAAACAGTAAATGGATCACCGGTAAAACCGTTCTTGCAAGAGCAAATCGGATTATGTTTGATGACTCTGCAATTCGAATTTCTGCCGCAAGAGCCAGGACAGGGATCTTGGCACTTTTGATTCAAACAAGCAAGATTGAGGGAACAATCCGAACTTGTCACGCATTCAGGGCGACATGCAGGTGGATTACCGATAAAAATCGGTAGGCAAGAACAGACTGCTTGATTATTATTAACACGACACTGGCTGTTGGGTCCACAAGGCGACGGATTACAAACATCTCTCGGAGTATCGACTAAAATGATAGATGTATCTTTCAAATTTTTAAGATATTAAAAAAGGAAAGATTATTTAAATATTCATTTACAAAAATATTAAGATATAATTATTATTACACATTCTTAAATTAACACGCATTAAAAAAATTATTTAAAAACAAAATAAAGTAATACCATAATATCACGAATCTTGTCAAAAGTATAAAATAAAAAATTTTAAATAAAACAAGAAAAATGTACAAAATCTCAATAAGCTAAATATAAAGTTTCTCAGTATTAAAGAAAATATTCGTACCGACATCGCGTATTACAGTACAGTATTGGAAGGGATTGCCACTATAACCGGAAATACATGTGCAAGATGGTCGATGATTGATAACTTGACATTCGGCAAATTGTCCACAAACACCAGGACATGGATCTCTGCACTTTGATTGTACGCAAGCAAGAATAGATATGCAATCTGTATCAACCACGCATTCTGGTCGACATCCTTCGTAAGGATTGCCGACATAATCTGGTAAGCAAGAACAGGATCCGACACCAAATTGTTCCTTGCAAATTGCATTAAAGCCACAGGGTGACGGTTTACAAGGTGATAGTGGGATTGGTGTGGCTGAAAATAGAATATAAAGTAGGAAATGTTCCAAGCAACTAATTTTTAACAGTAATTTTTTAAGAAAAATTAGAAAGTTTCTAATTTCTAATCTAGACTCTAGAAGATGGTTAATAAGGTTCTACAATTCATATAAAAATCAAAAACTAAAAACGTGCTCAGATCTAAATATAATTTAATTCTGTAAGTAAATTTAGTTCTGTATGTATAAGATCGATGCTTACGTGGTCTCATGGTACACTGTGTAAATGGATCGCCGGTGAAGTCGCTAGGACAAACACACATGGGTGTATGACTCACTACACGACATTCGGCGTTAGCTCCGCAGGAACCTTCGCAAGGATCCCTACATTTCTGATTCATACACGCTAAATGAGCAGGGCATTCACTATTGCTAATGCACTCGGGTCTACAATATGGTGGCAAACCCAAGAATCCAGCTAGACATGAACATGAGGGAGCATCGCCTACAACCCGACACTCAGCATTTGCCCCACAAGGAGATGGCACACAGGGATTTGTTTGCAACACGGGTTCGAGTGCTAATGAAAAGAAAAATATCGAATAAAAATTTAAGACTAAATAAGTTTAAAACCAAAAATTTATGTTATGATTATTTTTATCAATATGTTTAAATTACTTTATTAGTATTTCCAATGAAAATCCTTTTAAATTTTTATGAAATGTGTGTTTATTATGATATATATGGGGCATTCTTTCTCAAATCAGCCACCTCCCTGCGCATTTTATTTTTAAAGATAAAATTTTTTTCGAAGCGTCAAAATTTCCGCCTAAACCTCAATTTTTTGATGCCGTATGGTGTTTTTTATTTCC
>NW_017299992.1:3259003-3342875 GCF_001594075.2 Trachymyrmex cornetzi
CCCAGCAACCGGCGACGAATAAGCCGCGACAATAACATCGGGTAAAGCTAAAGTCGAGGGTGTACGTGATCTTAGCTGATGTCATGAACTTTTAAAAAACATATCTAGGTCGCGAGTATCTTTTATCTTAATTAAATCATTAAAAAAAAAGCTCTCTAAACGTTATTTTTGCATTTTTCAAGTATTTTGGTAAGTCTGAGCATTATTTTTAACGTATGGTCACACCCTCGGTCACACCCATAAGAAGGAAATAAAAAACACCATACGGCATCAAAAAATTGAGGTTTAGGCGGAAATTTTGACGTTTCGAAAAAAATTTTATCTTTAAAAATAAAATGCGCAGGCGGGTGGCTGATTTGAGAAAGAATGCCCCATATATATATATATATATAGAGGAGAGTGTGTGTATTTTGGTGCGCGCGCGCCAAATGCATGCCATTTAAGTTATTTCTTGTTATTTTTCCATTTAGTACTGATTTGTACGTAAATAAATATTGGAAATGGTAACTTTATGTTTCAGATATCTATTATTACATATTAAATTTTTCACCAATAACAAATCAATTTGTTATAAGTCTTTTTATACCATACTGCAAAAGATACGATTTAGGTCAACTTAATCGCTTAGATTGTATCTATAAGTCTTTTAAACCGTATCTGCTTTGAAAAAGTATCGAATTTATAAATAAAAATCATTAAAAATATAAGATATTAAAAGAGTAAAAGATTAAAAAGAATCATTAACTAATACTCAATTTTAATAATAGTCAATTTTATCAAAAAAAGAAATCAAGGGATTTTTATAATTAAATTTATTGAACATTATTTAATAATTATTAAATAATGAAAAAGTAAAAAATAAAACCTGGCTTGGGTTTATTTTTGCAATTGTATTCATCAATTATTAGCTTTATTATTATCTATTATCAGTCTTATCTTGTAGTAATATTTAAGAAACTTGAGAAATTTTCTAAAAATATCGATTTGTTATAATAATAGTATATCGGTAAATTTCAGCTCACTCTCTTACTTTCTTAGGCTCTTATTCTTTTACTCTTTTATTTATTTAATAGGTAAATTATCACGTATGGAACAACTGCCCCTAAATATTACATTGAGTAATAATATAAAATATCGATAAGACATGATTTTATGCGACTGGTATGCATTGGATAACTCTCCTCTACTTGTTTGTTATAATAACAAATATTGTGTAAAGTAATAAAATTTTGCTTTTTATTGCTAATTTTTAACGTATTTCAAACTTAAAAAAAGCAGAATATTTTCTTTTATATCTCTACATATTACATTTAAATATTAAGCAATAAGCGGAATTAAGCAATAAACATTAAAATAGATATTAATGTTAATTGCTTAATGACTCTTTGCAATTGATATTTGTTCTTACGTCGTGAAATACACCGAATAAATGGATCTCCAGTGAGTTCTCCGCAGCTACATATGGGATTATGATTGATTACTTGACATGTAGCTTGAATTCCGCATGCACCGAGACAAGGATTTATGCATTTTTGATTGCTACACGCTTCTGTCAGAATACACTCAGAACTGACAGTACATTCCGGTCTGCATGTTGGCGGAACACCAAGAAAACCTGCCACACATGAGCACACAGGTTGCCCGTTGTTTTCTCGGCAAACACTGTTGGGTCCACAGGGCGAGGGTGAGCAGGAATCTCTTTTCGGGATATCTAACATTCGATATAATAGCAATCTTACACCTTGTTCCCAAAAAAGTAATACAAGCAGTATCTCAATAACAATAATAATAGAAAATAAGCTTTAAAGAACTTTTTTTTTTAATTGAATCTACGATTATCATTATCGATAATCATTCATAGAAATTATAAATCGATCTCATTGATTATTATTATTATACCTTCGACTATGGAACATTGAACAAAGGCATTGCCGGCCATTCCGGTCGGACAGGTGCACATAGGTACATGATTGTATACGGAACATAATGCATTTCGACCGCACGTGCCCGGGCAGGGATCCATGCATTTGTTGCGCACACACGCACGATCGTGGGTGCAATCAGTATTCATGACACACTCGGGACGGCAACCCACGTAAGGATCACCTTGGTATTCAGGCAGACATATGCAGATGCCATTATTGCATCGTGCATTCGGTCCACAAGGGTTCAAATTACAAGGGTCGATAACTGCAGGTGCCACTGTAAAAGAATATGGATAAGAAACTAAACATTATAACAGAATTTGAAATAAAACTTCACGAAATGTAACGCATAAGTTTCTTTCACGCAATATTTCAGACATGGAATCTGCTATTATATTCGTGTCTAACGCATCGGATATTTTTTCAATTTATGTCAATCTAATCGATGCTGTAATGATAATTGCAACGAAACAACGTAAAAAAAAAACTTTAAAAATAAAGCATTAGATATTTATTTTTGTTTAAATTTCTATTTTAAATATAACAAAATATTGACCAAACCAGACAATGCAAACATTAAACAATCCACATAAAAAGTAAACATGTCTTTCCGAAATTAAACATTTATGCTGTTTAAGCAAATTTAAGTTCTCTTATTATTTAGCACATTCACTGACACTAAAATTATTATCAAAATATATCTAAAAAGCGTCAAGAAGTATTGTGCATCATACTTCGCGAAATTTTTTTTTAAAACAAATTTTTCATAGTTTTAGGACTTTGGGAAGTCTCTTACTTGTTGGTCTGGGATAACAATTAGTGAAAGGATCGCCAGTAAATCCTTCGGGACAAGTACACACAGGTATATGATTGTAGACTGTGCACAATGAAGAGATGCTGCAGGAGCCTAAACAAGGATCTCTGCATCTCTCATTGTTGCAAGCGAGATTCATCGGGCATTCGGAATTTACGCGACATTCAGGGCGACAATTTGGTGGTGATCCTCTGTAGGTCGGAAGACAGGAGCATGATGGTGTACTACCAATATTCCTACACTCCGCATATATGCCGCATGGAGACGGTAAACAGGGATCTTTGGAGACTACAGGAAAATCTAGCGATTCTAAAAATCCAATAATAAAACAGCGTAATCATAACAAACTCGCTGTTTGTTCCAGAGATGTTGATTTTAGCAATAAATCAACTGCGTTTATGAGAATATTATAAAAAAATAATAAAATAGTATTACATATCATACGATATATCATACATAGCATCAAAATGATTGATATTATGATATTATGACAATTATAACAAAGTGAATTGGGGACAATGATTGTAACGTTATTTCAAAGTTTTAAATGATTGTGGATTATAAAAAATAAACTTGTGATATAAATGAAAGAAGCTGATGACCATAAATGAACGAACGAATGAAGCGAATGATCATAAAAAATTAAGTTAATGAGAGAGACCAAGTTCTTACGTGGAGCGGGGAAACATCTCGTAAAAGGATCTCCGGTATAACCGAGATTGCAGATGCAGATGGGGCTATGACCGATTACTCTGCATTGTGTGTTTATACCACATGGGTCCGGGCAAGGTGATATACATTTCTGATTGATGCAAGCAAGATCTTGAGAGCATTGGCTGTTCATTACGCATTCAGCTCGACAGTTGGGAGAGCTGCCGATAAAATTCGGGAGGCAAGTGCAAACGGCAAGGCCATTTATGTCTCGGCATTTACTATTTGGTCCACAGGGAGATGGGCTGCACGGATTTGTTTCTGGCAGTACTGTGTGGAGAAAAATATTATTATGTACTACTTTCTATGAATTATTCTAGGCAATAATATATTGTCCTTTCTCATGTTCAAATTCAAACTAATATTAGTTTCCTCAATATAATAAACTTCGTATTATATTGAGATCCATATTAAAAAATAAAATAAAGTACAGCAAATAAAGTACAGCAAAAAATTTAAATTATCTCTGTATATGTGCGATCAAACAGATCGCTTTAATTATTTTTTAAATTGAAAATATGTCTTGTGTCTATAAAATCATAATAAATATATTTAAAATTATTTTAAATAGCAAAATAAAAATATGAAATCTGAGATAAATAATTTTTTATTTAGATTATATAATATTTTAAATAAATAATAATAAATAATTACATTTTCAATGAATCTAAAAGTTAACTTTTAAGTGAAATATGTTTCTATAATTTTACATTGTGTGTGTGTGTGTGTGTGTGTGTGTGTGTGTGTGTGTGTGTGTGTGTGTGTGTGTGTGTGTGTGTGTGTGTGTGTGTGTGTGTGTGTAGTAAACATTCTATGATATGTATACAGCTGCATACACATTGGAAATCGGAATTTTTTTAATACAATGAATAAAATATTTAATATGGAAATAAATCTTACGGATTTCAACTATTGGGGAACAGAGCGTAAAAGGGTTGCCGGTATAACCGGGAATGCAAATACAAATCGGCAGATGATTAACCGATTGACATTGAGCATTCACTCCACATGTTCCTGGGCAAGGGTCTCTGCATTTCAAGCTCACGCACGCCATTCTTGTCAAACAGTCAGAATTTTGCGTGCACTCGGGTCTGCATTCTTGGTAAGGGTCACCTAGGTAGTCCGGCAGACAGGTGCACGAGCCAACGCCATTGTTCTCACGGCAGACGGCATTGATGCCACAAGGGGAAGGCTCGCATGGTTTTCTAATGTCTAGGGGTGTATCTATTATAAAAAGAAATTTTATTTAGACTTAATTGAACACACATGCAGCATTTTTCTCCAAAAGCTGGTGCTAGGCTGAGGAATTCTTTGACTTTCAACAGTTTTTTTCGCATTTTCGCATTGCGAATTCCTAATAAGCAATAAGCCTCATATGGTAGTGCGACGTAATAGCTTTGCATGGTTTAATGCTGGGTTATCATCAGTTGACGAATATCTCGAAGAGTTTATCAGTTTTAGTGGGCAATGTTTTCTAGCAATTGTTTCATCAAGCGTGTTCGATTTTCTATCGAATTAATTAATCGAGTTAATTACAGAGTGCGGGACACGATTGGCAACATATTATTTCTTTGAGGATGGGACGACTATCCTATTTTGGGATCTATATTGTAGTGTGTTTCATCAGAGTTTGTTAAAACTTTTTTGTAGGAGTTGCGCTCGTTGCAGTAACACTTTTTGCATTATTGATCTATTCGAGAATGATATGTGCAGCATGATTATTGGGTGGTCCACAGCATATGTCAAAGGTCAGAGTGCTCTTACATGTGAGTGGGTCTTTAACGGATTCGCTTCGACAGTGCGTGCAATAAACATTTCAACAATTAATCGCAGAGATTAGAGTTCTATCGCTTAGTTGCTCAGTGTCAATTAAGGGTACGTGCAGCCAAGAGCCTATTGGATATAGGCCCCGTCACCAGTTTTGTGACTATCTGTCATTATTGGTTTTTCCTGCATTAGGTTTCTGGGTCAGTACGCTCAGGCATGGGGGATGATTGCGTGCTACATTGTTTTTCTGTTAATTGTAGGGATTCGGGACACGTATACATAATCTTATGTTATTGATTTTAATCAGGAATGAGTGCAATTACGAGCCTAATATCTATAGGCCCCACCACCTAACATACGTGATTTATTGTCACCTTCTGTTAGAGATCTCTTTGTGATTATGTGCTACTGTTGCACAAATATATTCTCACATTAACTTTATGTAATTAAGACACGATAAGTTTCAGTCTGACTTCTAAAACCATATAATCACATATCTAACGAGAACGGTGATGATTATCAAACAGTTTTTCAAAGTTTAGTTGATTTTCTAAACAGTTGATCGTATTATATAATAAATAATACTTAAGCAATCTCTTGAGAAATGTTTCAACAAATTGCAAGATTTTGGACCGCTATAACTTTGAACATCGGTATTATTTGATAAGAAAAAAAAATTCTTGAGCTACCATCTTGTGACTTATTATTATCATTAGTCATATTATAGAAGCACTTACCTGCCGCGCCTGCATGCAAATGGCGACATTTGCGGAAGGGATTGTAACAAGAAGAAATAAAAAATAACATTTGTGTACTCACCCTCGGGTACTTGTTCACAAGCGCTGAATGGATTTCCGGTGTATCCGTTGATGCATGCACAAACCGCGTGGTGATTCACTACCGAGCACTGAGCGTTCGGACCGCACAAACCGACACACGGATCGCGACACTTTTGTTGCATACAAGCTAACTGCGGCGGACACTCAGGATTAATCGTGCACTCCGGTCGACAATTGGGCGGCAAACCAACATAATTTTCGATACACGAGCACGCAGGACTGTCACCCCTCACTTGACACTCTGCGTTTGGACCGCAAGGCGATGGCAGACACGGATTCATTGGTGCAGGTGGTGTTTCTATAAAGAAATATATTTAAATGAAAAAATTTAGTATATTGAATGCTAGAATAATTAAAATATAATTTGATTATCCAAAAGATATACATATATAAAATTCAAAAACTAACTAATTTTTAAGCAACAAAAAAGCACAGGTTTCTTTTAATAATATGCGCCATTAACAATTTATAAAGATAAAAAATTAATGGAAATTACATAGATATCTCGTTAATAATTTCAGCCATTCTAGATCAATGTTTAGAAATTTTTAAGATCAGTTATTTCTTATAATCATCGATCAATTACAATTGATCCAATTATAAAATACTAAATTTATTAATACTGTAATGTTTAATTTAAATAACTTACTTGGTTGTGGATAACATATTGTGAAGGGATCGCCTGTGTAAGATTCAGAGCAGCTACATATTGGATTATGATTAACCACTTGACAGTTCGTATTCTGTCCGCACGTGCCTGGACATGGATCTTGGCATTTATTATTTAGACACGCTTGTGTCAATGGACAATCAGCGCTAATAACGCATTCTGGTTTGCAGGCGGGTGGACTGCCAATTAAACCAGGTTGACAAGAACATACAGCATGATTATTCACGACTTTGCAGATGCTGTTTGGTCCACAAGGCGAAGGTGTGCAAGGCTGTTTAATGGTATCTGCAAATGAGATGCGAATAATAGTTATCAGAAACGATAATGTAAATATATTTAATATATCGTAAAACTTATATTTTAAAAAATAATTTCCATTTAATATATATATATATATATATAATTCAAAATTAATAATAAACATAAAATTATATAAAAGTTATTATAATATTTATATATTGAATTATATAAAATAATTTTATTTTTATTTCATTATTAGTTGTACTTTTATTTTAACATTCATATATATGTATATTTATACATGTATATTTTTATTATAAAATATAATTGTAAACTTACCATCTGGTATATGTGGTCGGCATAAAAGAAATGGATTTCCAGTGTAACCAGGCGGACAACTGCACATTGGAACGTGATTAACAACGTCGCAACGTGCATCACGACCGCATGTGTCTGGGCAAGGATCCACGCAGTTTTGATTGATGCAAGTTTTAACACGAGGACAATCTGAATTCATTGTACATTCTGGCCGACAATACGAGTATGGATCCCCAAAGTAATTAGGCAAGCACCTGCATACACCTTCGTTACATTCTGTGTTGGGTCCGCAAGGTGACGGACTGCACAAATCTTCGGGAATCTTTGGTTGTTCTGCAACATTAATTTTTCACATTTACATAAATCAATAAAGAAAATAATGTAAAATTTTAAGAAAAGAAAACTTTTATTACTTTATGTTATTTTGAAACGATTTATCAGTATGTATTGTACCTTGCAATAAATTATCAAATTCTATTTATTTCTACGTTTACTGCATAAATTATCTGTATACATATATATACGAGTATATATTTATCTACCAGATTATATTATCTATTTATACTTACAAAACGTTTTATTTAAAAAATCAATTAAAAAAAATATTTATCTGTTTTTTTCGATCAAATATACGAAGTAATTTGTAGAAATTCAAGACGTACCTCTAATTACTGTACACAATGTGAAAGGATCGCCGGAATATCCAGGTTGACACAAGCAAACTGGTATGTGATTCTGTACTCGACAATCAGCATTTTGACCGCAGGAACCAATGCAGGGATCGCGACATTTTTCAGAGATGCAAGCTTGATCCGATGGACAATCTGTATTAACTACGCACTCTGCACGGCAATTGGGCGGTATTCCTATGTAATTTTTCAAACAAGTGCATGCAGCTTGATTATTGACTACTTTGCACTCCGCGTAGAGTCCACATGGGCTAGGGAAGCAAGGATCCACCGGTGGTAGCGGCACAACTAAATGATTAAATATATACAGATATAAATAAATATAGTAATAATAAGAAATAATATGTAACTTTTTAATACTATCCTTACATACGTAAATAAATAAATAGAACACGTTAAACAGTTAATTAAATATATCTGGAAAATTACCAGGTTCAGGGAAACATCTAGAGAAGGGATCGCCCGTTTTTCCTTGCGGACAACTGCAGAGTGGATTGTGATTAATAACACGACAATTGGCTTCAATTCCACATGTGCCGGGGCACGGATCAGTACATTTGTATTTATAACAGGCTCTATTTTGCGGACATTCTGAATTGACGACACATTCCGGCTTGCAATTTGGTGGCACACCAACGAAAGACTCTTGACATGTGCACACGGCTTGATTGTTTACAGCGCGGCACAAGCTATTCGGTCCACAGGGTGAAGGAGAGCATGGATCTCTTACAGTAGGCTCGGTATCCACCTCCGGTTGTAGAGTGCAAGTTGTAAATGGATCTCCGACGTATCCAGGTTCACAAGTACACGTGGGAATGTGATTGATCACTGAACACTGTGCTCGAATGCCGCACACACCTGGGCAAGGATCCTTGCATTTGTTGCGAACGCAAGCCTTATTCGTAGAGCAATCCGCACTGAGGACGCATTCCGGTTGACATCCCTCGTAAGGATTTCCTTGATAATCATCGATACATATGCAAGCGCCAGCATTATCTCGTTGCTGACAGATTGCGTTAGCTCCGCACGGTGAAGGCTCACAAGGGTTCATCGGTTCCTCTGCAGAAAAAATTGTCTAGTATTTAATTGGCTCAAAATTGATTAGCTAAAAAAATGTAATGTTCTAATAAAATATAGACAGCAGAAGTGTAAAAATAATCCCAGCAAAAAATAAACGATTTGATTTAAGAAAAATTAAATCTCGCTCTTGCTTAATATGGGTAAAAAATCAGTCAAAATATGAGTCATAAATAAATGTGTACCTTCTAGCACGCATTGCACGAACGGATTACCCGTGTAGCCGAGTTTACACGAACAAGTTACTGCGTGATTCACCACTTTACACTCAGCGTTGTCCCCACAGGATCCCGGACAGGGATCTTTACATTTCATGTTTATGCAGGATTTTTCCGGCGAACAATCAGGATTGATCAAACATTCTGGTCGACATGATGGCGGAGTGCCAATGTAAGTGGGCAGACACGAACATGACGGTTGTCCATTTGTGTTCTGACAAAGTGCGTTTGGTCCGCATGGCGAAGGATTGCAAGGATCGCCCCGGTCTTTAGGTTCTGGTGGTACTAAAATATTGATACAACATTTTGTATTTATTTGGCCAATTTAATTTGTTCAAAGCTGTTGCAAACATCTCCTGCATTTATTATAATTTTCAAAAAATTGATAAAATCGATCTTTGCTGTGCAATTCTTAAACATTATTAAAATTATATTTAATTCTATTGATATAAAATTATTATCGTTTTATTTGCAAACGAATAATTTAATGTTTCTTACGTGGAATATCGTAACAACTTCTGAACGGATCTCCAGTTTGTCCAGGTAAACAACTGCATATTGGCGAGTGATTGATCACTTCACATCTCGCATTCAGGCCACAGGAACCCAGACATGGATCTGTGCATTTTTTGTTTACGCAGGCTCGCGTTGGCGGACATTCAGAACTAACGAGACACTCTGGTCTGCAGGATGGTGGAGAACCAAGGTAGCCTTGAAGACAGGAGCACACAGCGTGATCTTCGACATTACGACACTGACTGTTCGGTCCGCAGGGCGAAGGCGTGCACGGATCTTTTCGAGAATCTGGTACTGCAGAAAAATTAATTTTTCAATTAACACAAGCTGACTTTAAAAATTTGGTGAAAAATTGGCGCTATAGTTATAATAGCAATGAAATGGAAGAAAATAAAAAAAAAATAGTTTTCTTTGCATACCTCTAGGTTGAACACGGCAGCTAACGAATGGATCGCCAATATATCCAGATGGACAAGAGCAGACAGGAATGTGATTGACTATGTCGCACTGCGCGTTTTGGCCGCATATTCCGGGACAAGGATCCTTGCATTTGTTCTTCAGACAAGTTTTATCGCGGGCACATTCCGAATTAAGAATACATTCGGGACGACAGGCCTCATAAGGATTACCGATGTATTCGGGCAAGCATCTGCAATCACCATTATCGCATATGGCGTTCGGACCACATGGGGATAGCGCACAAGGGTCCGTGGATGGTGATTCTGTAACTACGCAGATAAAAATGTTTATTTTAAAAATAAATTATTAAATCAAATTGATCTGATTTTTGTTTCGCAATTAATTTTTTGCAAATAGCGAAGTATTTATTCATTATATATATAATGCGTTGCTCTATGTTTTTACCTGGTGGAATAATGCTGCATTGCGTAAATGGATCTCCGGTGAAACCTTCCATACACGTGCAAACTGGCAGATGATTTAATACGTGACATTGAGCGTTTATTCCACACGAGCCTGGGCAAGGATCCGCACATCTCTGATTGACACATGCGAGGTGGCTCTTACATTCGGTGCTTAAGATGCATTCCGGTCGGCACTGCGGCGGTACACCAATGTAATTTGGCAGGCAAGAGCAAGCAGGATTACCAGATAATATTTGACACAAGGAATTTGGACCGCAAGGCGATGGAGTGCAAGATGGTGGCCGTTCAGTTATCGGGATTTCGGTAATAACTGAAAAACGATTAGTATATATCTGTATATATCTAACAGAAATTTATGTAAATATATCAATAACATTCCTTTTTCAAATTAATAAATATACAAAGTTAATAAATATATAAAATTAATAAATATGTAAAATATAATTTGGAAAAATGTGATATTAAAAATTCATGTAAATGTAATTCAACGTAAATGTAAAAAGCAATACAATTTTATCTCAGTTTATTTTTTTAGAATATTCATGTTGACGTTAATATATAATAATGTAAAATGTTTACATGTGTAAAATCCTTACCATGTGGCGAGCAGAAAGTGAAAGGATCTCCTGTAAAACCGGCAGGGCAGGTGCAAATTGGATTGTGGTTTTTGGTAATACATTGTGCCTTCAATCCACAGATATTCGGGCAAGGATCTACACATTTTTTATTTATACATGCTAGATGCAGGGGACACTCAGCATTAACGATACATTCTGGTCTGCACGACGGTGGAATACCCCTGTACTCTGGTAAACAGGTGCATACAGGTTGATCGTTGACAACTCGGCATTTACTATTAGGTCCACAAGGTGATGGAGAACATGGTTCTAATGTTTCTAAGGAAAATAACATTGTATTTCTCATGAATTTTTAATTTTATACAAAAATGATTCTTAAAAAACAATTATTTAAAGTGCAGCCTTTCAATAATTATGATTATCGCAATTTATTTGCACAATTAATTATAATAGTGTATCCATATTGATTAAGTACTAAATGTAATAATTATTAGGATTATTTTAACTTAGTTAATTAATAACTGTAATTAATACTTATTTTTCATTTCTAAATTTATAATTCCATTACTAAAAATACTTACTTATCATCTCCTCAATTTCGCAAGCGAAATATGGATCTCCAGTATATCCTGGTGGACACAGGCAGACAGGAACGTGAGCTTGTACGTTACAAATAGATAACGTTCCACAAGTATTGGGACACGGATCTGTGCATTTGAAACCAACACACGCCAACTGCGGTGCGCAGTCATTGTTCGTTTCGCATTCCCTGTGACATCCCTTAATGATATCATACGGATCGCCTATTAGATCTGGTGGACATCCGCAGGCACCTGCTCCGTTTCTTTCACGACATTGCGCGTTGGGACCGCAAGGATTCGGCGAGCACGGATTCGACACGGTCCTATCTGTCGCTATAAATATATAAAATAAAAACTTGTAATATTTAGATATAATTATTATATCTTATTAAATAACTCCCTTCTTCAACAACTTAATTCTATATAAATATCAGAATTTCTATTCACCTGGTGGAGATGCTAGGACGCAGCGCACAGTGGGATCACCCTCATATCCTTCCGGACAGATACAAATTGGAACGTGATTTTGCACTGTGCATCTGGCAATCTCGCCGCAAGCGCCAGGGCAGGGATTCTTGCATCTTTGATTAATGCACGCTGCGGTATTAAAGCATTCCGAGTTGTCGGTGCACTCAGGTCTACAATTCGGTGGACGGCCGATGTAGTTTTGTAAGCAAGAACATGCTGGATGAGAGCCTATCACTCTGCACTGAGAGTTCGGGCCGCATGGATTCGGTAGACAAGGGTCTCCTTCTCCCTTCGGCGACGGCGACGTAGTGCTGATCCTGGTGCAATGAACGAAGGGATCGCCGGAGTAACCACTGGCGCAGCTACATATAGGATTGTGATTCACCGTAAGGCAATTCGTGTTCTGTCCACAAGAACCTGGACACGGATCCGCACACTTGTTATTAATGCACGCTCTGTTCTGTGGACATTCAGAACTGACAATGCAACCCGGTCGGCAGGTGGGCGGAACTCCAGAGAATCCTGGTTGGCAGAGGCACACTGCGTGTCCGTCGTGCGTTCGACAGTTGCTGTTGGGTCCACATGGCGATGGATCACAAGGATCAATTGGCACGGGCAACGGCGTCACGATGATGATGGTACAGCCGTTTACCGGATCACCGGTATAACCCGGCAGGCAAGAGCACATCGGGGCATGATTGACCACGCGGCAAGTGGCATCTTGGCCGCAAGTACCAGGACATGGATTAACACATTTATTGTTCAGACAGGCCTTACTGCGGTCGCAGTCGGCGTTAGTCACACATTCTGGTCTGCAAGCAATGTATGGGTCGCCAAAGTATTGCGGTAGACATGTGCAAGATCCGACTCCGTTTCGCTCGTTGCACACTGCGTTGGCACCGCATGGCGATGGATTACACGGCGTGCGTGGTTGCTCTGTTGTAATAGGCGCTGGAATCAATTAATTATATATAATTATATGATAACTATTAGGAAATAAATAGTAAATCAAAATAACTACATCAGTTTAACACTTCGCCAAATCTTTATAAACAAACACGTACCTTCTACGATTGGTATACATTCCGTAAATGGATCACCCGTGTAACCCTCGTTACAGATACAGACGGGATTGTGTTTTACGACATTGCAATACGTGTTTACGCCGCAAGAACCTGGACACGGGTCCACGCACTGTTCGTTTTGGCACGCCAAATTTCCGGGACATCCTTCATTTATGACACACTCGGGACGGCAATTTGGTGCGCGACCAACGTAATTCGGTAAACACGAGCATGCCGGGAAGCCGTCAATCACCCGACATTGGGAATTCGGTCCACACGGCGAAGGGACGCAAGGATTGCCGCTTGGTTTCGGTAAAGGTGTTACTTCTGTTATGAATTGCGCATCAATACATTAAGATGACTTAGATTTCGTAGATTTTTGCGTGTATTATAAATTCTTATATTAATTTATAATCCAAGTAGTAATTCAAGTAATTCAAATAATGAGAAAATATTAAAAATGTATATAAATTAATCAAATTTCTAGTATATTGGAGATAAAAATTTCAAGACAATGATTTAAAAAAGAATTTGAAAACTTGCCTTCCTTAACGCAACCAAAGAACGGATCTCCGCTATAGCCAATCGCGCAGATGCAGACTGGATTATGATTAATCACTCGGCAGTCTGCATTCACACCGCATGTGCCTAGACATGGATCCTTACATCTTTGATTGATACACGCCGTGTTTGGACTACAGTCCGTACTGACTACGCATTCTGGCCGACATGACGGTGGACTACCGATGTAATTAGGTTGACAGGAGCACACTGCGTGATTATCAATAACGCGGCAGTTGCTATACGGTCCACAGGGAGATGGTTGGCACGTATCGCCCGGTGCTGAAGGTTCTACAAAAAATAGATAATGTTATATACTATTTAAACTCCTTCTTATTTATGGCTATATATAAAAACCTAGGAAAAATTTCACTGACGTACTTATTGGTATATGGCAAGACGTAAGAGGGTCTCCGGTATAACCAGAGAGACAACTACAAGATGGTTGATGATTATAAACTTGGCATTGCGCATTAATTCCGCACGCTCCCACACATGGATCCTTGCACTTGTTGTTAATACAAGCCTTCGTATGAGCGCAATCTGAATTCTGAACACATTCCGGTCTGCAACCCTCGTAGGGATCACCAGTATAATCAGGTAAACAAGTGCAAGATCCCGCGCCGTTACGTTCTTTACATACAGCATTCGTACCGCACGGCGAAGGATCGCACGGTAATTGCACTGGGAAAACAGCTAAAGAGCAAAAATGTGTTTTTAACCGGAACATGCAATAATACATCAATTTAAGATCGCTAAAGTTGTTAAAATCTTACCTTTGGCGCAACCTGAGAAAGGATCTCCTTCATAGCCTTCATAACAATGACAAATAGGTCGATGATTCAACACCGTACAATTCGTGTTAAATCCGCACGATCCAACACATGGATCTAAACATTTCTTTTGAATACAAGCTAAGGAGCTAATACAGTCCTGATCAATCACACACTCTGGCCTACAATTTGGCGGCGCTCCAAACATGCCACTGATACATGTGCATATCGGATGATCCTCTTGAACCCGACAATCAGCATTAGGCCCGCAAGGCGATGGCAAACAAGGATTCGTTGTTGGCGGTAAAGGTTCTGGAAAAAAAAGTATGACAGATTAAATATTTCAAACAGCCTTTTCGTAGAACTCTCAACAATAAATACATTATTTATTTAATTCATAAAAATTGAATTTTAGCAAATGCCTTTAATTTACTACGTTTCTCCTTACAACATGAATTACATCTTCTCGATCATTAGAGATGAGCTCTGCGCCATATGTTTGAAAATTGGAAAAATTAAATATTTTAACTACTATTATATCTTACTGCCTATAATTAACAATACAAGAATGAGCTGGAAAGGCATATTCGGTATTTAATAAAGGTCCATTATTAAACTATTACAATACAATGTATTGTTAACACAATGTATTACCTTCTTTAACGCATTGCGTGAATGGATCGCCAGCATATTGACGAGGACAACTACAAATTGGATTGTGATTGATAACTTGACAATCAGCGTTCAAACCACACAATCCTGGGCAAGGATCATTACACTTTTGATCAATGCAAGCCAGATGAGCCGGGCATTCCGTGCTAACGAGACACTCCGGACGGCAATGTGGCGGAGTCCCTTGGTAACCTGGACTACATGAACAAACTGCACGATCGTTCATTACACGGCAAATACTGTGTGGACCGCATGGCGATGGCATACACGGATTCTGATCTGGCACTACTACAAAAAATGAAACCGAATTAAACTTTTCATATTACATTAATATTGTTCTTATATAGTTAGTATAAACTTATCATTCAATTTTTATCGTACATATATTTTGAATTCAAATAAGATATTTTATGAAAAAGGCAAATATAAAAGTTTTAAAATATCATATTTACACACATATATATATATATATGTATATACATGAAATATTATATATAAACTAACAGTTTATTATAGTAGATTTAAAAAGAAATGTTTAATTATCCAAAGTAACAAAATATTGTATGTATAACAGATAAAACATGCAAAGTACATAAATTGAAATATGTCTACATACGAGGTTTCTCTACTTTACAGGCTCTAAACGGATCTCCGGTATATCCTGGCAAACAAGAACACATAGGAAGATGATCGACGACTTCACAATGCGCATTAGCGCCGCATACGCCTGGACATGGATCTCTACAGTGTTGATTAAAACAAGCCAGATGACTTTCGCAATCCCGATTAATAATGCACTCGGCTTCGCAACCATCTATATACGGATTACCGACAAATGGCGGTATACATGTGCATTTAGCTATGCCATCGATTGCCGTGCAAATAGCGTTTTTGCCACAGGGTGATAATAGACAAGGATCGTATGGTTCTTCTGGTCGTACTGCAATAATATAATTAATAAAACATTTTATTGTTAATCGTTCAATGTTTTATAGTTATATGTTATTTAAGATGTTTATATATATCGCGAAAGTTTATTATAGAAGATGTTTGTATATCGCAAAAACTTTTTAATTTAATATTATGAATTATAAATTTATAAACAAAATAATTGAAAATATAAAGCATTTTAAAGAATTTTTTTACATTAAAAAAATGTTTTAATTAAACCAGTAAGCCCAATAAAATTGTAATGAACTTGTACAAATAAACTCAATAGTTTGTTTAGTTAAAGTTATTATAATTTTTAAGAAATATATAATAATTTTAAGAGTTTTAATATTTGGTAATGAGTTCTTTTCATCTTATATTACTCAATTATTGATTACAATTACCTCCGCAACTCTTGTATGGATTTCCAATTGTGAGATCTGGACAGTAACAAGGTGGTACTCTCGTGCTATTGCATCTCGCTCCGAAACCACACAGATTAAATTCACATTGATCGGCTTTTGGCACGCATCCTCTAATAGTATTAGGACTTTCAATGTAGCCAGATAGACAGGTACACTTCGCAAAGCCATTATCCAACACGGAGCAACGAGTATTAGGACCGCATGGAGAAGGATCACAGGAGATACTAGGAAGTGTACAGGGGAAATTCGGTGGATGACCTTCATATCCTGGTAAACAGAAGCATTTCACCTGTCCACTCACCACTCGACATCCTGAATTAGCACCGCAAGGATCACCTTCACATTGGTCACCTTCGGGAACTAGATACATTACAAAATTGATTCGTTAAAGGATTAATTTTTTTTACACACACACACACACTCTCTCTCTCTCTCTCTCTCTCTCTCTCTGTTATACTTGGATCTACATTTATAATTTAAAATAACAAAATAAACGTCATAATTATACTTCGTAAAAAATGTATACATACTGCACTGCTCGAACGGACTTCCAGTTAGACCTTTCGGACAGAAACAAACGGGATTTCCATTGTCATTCTCGCATAAAGCGTTCAAACCGCACGGATTTGGAACGCAAGGATCGACAGTCAGCACTATCTCCTGACAGCCAATGTGAGGATTTCCTTGATAACCTGGAAGGCATGTACATTGCGCTTGATGATTACTGGAGACGCATTTCGCATTATCTCCGCAATCAAACTCGACGCAAGGATTAATACACTGTCTGTTGAGTCGATCGCAGTATTTGTTCGGAGGACAGTCTTCGTTATATTGACAAATATTCTTCGTTTCTTCCACTGAAATCGTAGAATATGCTAATTTATTTTTGCACATATTTATACATGAATTTCTAACTAAATGTCGTTGACAATATTTGTAACTCTTATTTGTGCTAATAATTTGCATTAGATTTTCGCATCAACTGTTCTGAATATTACCTATCAATAATACCTATCAATAATTTATATTATATAATTTCTGATGTTTTATTTATTTGCATTATCTGATATCTCATTGTAAAACTTACACAAATCGCAATAAGAGAATCCATTTCCGTGATAGCCTTCTTCACAACTGCAATCTGCTCCGTGATTTGTATTAATACAAACAGCATGTTCCGCACAGGGATTTCGAACTAGGCAGGGTTCCTGGCAAGCGTGCCCAATGCACGCTTCTGTCAGAGGGCAATCCTTGTTGCTAGTGCAACCCGCTAAAGAAAGAGTGGGAAAGCCCATGTAGCCCCAGAAAGTGTAGTGCACAAGTATAAGAATTGAGATAAAGAAAATTTTCTTTGCGTAGCAATGTGTGATTTTCTTGACTTTTATGTGCGAAAAAGTATGCGAATTTTCGATCAAGAGAAAAACATTCTCCGAGATAAGAAAGATATATTCAGAAAAAATATAAGGAATATCTCAAAGAGATTATTCTTTGTGATCATGCACGACAGTAATAAAACTGAACGTTTCGTGCTATGTATGAAGAGGATCTTATGCATAATTTGCAAAATATTTACGTGAAATATGTACAGTACATACATATTTACAAATCTCTCGACGGCTATAAAAAACTGAAAATAAAATCAGATGAAACCAAGTATAGTGCTGGCGATAGTACGAACCTTTGATGCAAGTGTTTGTCGATGGATCGCATTGCATACCAGGTGGACAATAAGGACATTCTGCCTCGTTGGACTCCACTAAAAAAATCGTATACAATATAAATTTTGTTATTGCGGATGTGCGAAATGTTGTTCAATTCAATTGCAAATATACCTTTAACGCAAACCGGCCTATGATATTGAACATGGCAAGCTTCGATGAAGTCGCATGGATTGCCCAAAGTGCACGGATTTACGCATTGATGATTTACACAAGCCAATTGGATGGGACAGTCGTTGTGCGTTGTACATTTCACGTCTAACGAAACAAATGTACATTAGGTGCAGGAATTAATGTTACGAATGATGAGAAAGTCGTGAAATGTTAATGTACATGTCCCAATAGAAAATCTATTTGACCTCAGTTTAAACTGCTATTTTTGTATTTTTTTTTGTATATCAAAAACAGCAGTTATAAAAAATGCACAATTACTTGGATCTATCACATGGGTGTGTCAGTGCAATATATATAAACATAAATATACAAGGACGATGTACTCTTTCCTTTAAGACATATAGTGATATTTGTGTTACATATGTGTCAATAAGTATATAGCAGCTTAAAAAAAGACATTGATCGAAATTGTCTACATCGAGCGAAATCATCTTTCACACGCATGCACGCACACAGAGAAGTTCTAATTTATTTTATAATAACTCAATAATCCTAATTTTACGCAAAAACTTTATAAACTTTGCAAACGACATGTCACAGTATTACTATATATCATAAGTTTGCATAAAAGATAATTTCTTCTAAACGCAGACGATTAAAATTGCAATTCATTATACACACGTTAGATACAAAGAAGCTGTAAGAGAGAAAATCGTGCATAAGCATTAATGTACACATCATGCGTAGAGCGCTAATGCAGCAGTCCTTTGTCTGCATTTGGGAAAACAGTGTCTGACTGCTTATTGACTATTTTCGATTCGGTCATCACATGGGAGGACACACAGGTTCGTTATGAGCTGCCCTTATGATATCGATCACATTTTCATTCATGAATTTACACCGATGAGCCATTTCATGAAATGACTAATTCGGTAAGCAGTGTCTACAATTTCCAGAATTGGTTGCTCCCAATTTTCATCTGGATACGATCATATGGCCTCATACACTGGAGGAAGCTTGTAAAAAACATTGGTGACAGTAAACATAAAATGACACCACACTTATGAAAGTGTTCCCGACAAGAGAAATTTTTACCTGGGAGTACACTACAATTAGACGTACTCTGCTCGATACTTGAGTCTAAGCACACAGGCCGATGATTTACAACGTCGCATAAAACATTCTCTGGACATGAATCAGTTTTACATGGATTCCGACAAAAACTATCGATGCAAGTTTCGCATTCTGTACAATCTGTATGTAAGATACAAAACATATCTGTTTTATTCTGGGTAATTTCAGACGTCGTATAATATTCTGTAGTCAGAGATTGCTCTGTAGATTTTTCAGATGTAATAAATTCTGTGGTAGAATATTCTTCTGTAGAGTATTCAATTGTACTATATTGTATTGATTGCGTAGATGTGATAAACTGTTCAGATGGATATTGAAATGTGCTGTACTGTTCTGTAGTAGAGATCTGTTTTGCTGTAGACTGTTCAAATGTAGTAGGCTGCTCAGATGTCTCAAATCCTACTGTAGTGGAAAACTTTTCTGTGGTATAGATCTGGTCTGTAGATTCTTTAGTTGACGTATACTGTTTCGAAGTAGTGTATTGCTCTGTTGGCTCTTGTGATGTTCTGAATTGTTTCGTTATAGAATATACTTCTGTAGAATATTTAGGTGTGCTGTATTGCTCTGTAGTAGAGATTTGTCCCGTAGATTGCGCAAACGTAGAGTATTGTTCTGTTTGTTCTGATATCTTAAACTGTTCTGTAGTAGTATATCCTTCTGTTAAATATTTCAATGTGTTATAATGATCTGTAGTAGAAATCTGTTCCGTAATTTCTTCAGTTGAAGTATACTGATTTAAAGAAGTATATTGTTCTGTAGGTTGTTGTGACGTTGTAAACTGTTCTGTTGTAGAATGTTCTTTTGTAGTGTTGTATTCAGGAGTGCTATATTGCTTTGTAGTGGAGATTTGTTCTGTAGATTGTTCAAATGTAGTGTATTGATCTGTTTGTTCTGATATCTTAAATTGTTCTGTAGTGAAATATTCTTCTGTAGAATATTCCGAGGTATTATAATGTTCTGTAGTAGAGATCTGTTCTGTAATTTCTTCAGTTGAAGGATATTGATTTGAAGAAGTATATTGTTCTGTAGGTTGTGACGATGTAAACTGTTTTGTTGTAGAATATTCTTTTGTAGTGCTATATTTAGGAGTGCTGTATTGTTTTGTAGTGGAGATTTGTTCTGTAGATTGTTCAAACGTAGTGTATTGTTCTGTTTGTTCTGATATCTTAAATTGTTCTGTAGTGAAATATTCTTCTGTAGAATATTCCGAGGTATTATAATGTTCTGTAGTAGAGATCTGTTCTGTAATTTCTTCAGTTGAAGGATATGGATTTGAAGAAGTATATTGTTCTGTAGGTTGTTGTGACGTTGTAAACTGTTCTGTTGTAGAATATTCTTTTGTAATGGTGTATTTAGGAGTACTGTATTGTTTTGTAGTGGAGATTCGTTCTGTAGATTGTTCAAATGTAGATTGTTCTGATATCTTAAATTGTTCTGTAGTGAAATATTCTTCTGTAGAGTATTCCGAGGTATTATAATGTTCTGTAGTAGAGATCTGTTCTGTAATTTCTTCAGTTGAAGTATATTGATTTGGAGAAGTATATTGTTCTGTAGGTTGTGATGTTGTAAACTGTTCTGTTGTAGAATATTCTTTTGTAGTGCTGTATTGCTTTGTAGTCGAGATTTGTTCTGTAGATTGTTCAAATGTAGTATATTGTTCTGTTTGTTCTGATGTCTTATGCTCTGTAGTGGAATGCGCTTCTGTAGAATATTCAAATGTACTATAATTGTCTGTAGCATCAGAGATCTGTTCCGTAGGTTGTTGTGATGTTCTAAATTGTTCTGTTGTAAAGTATCCTTCCGTAGAATTTTCTAGCGTGCTATGTTGCTTTGTGGTGAAGATCTGTTCTGTAATAGAATGATCTTCTGTAAATGTACGATGTTCTGTAGTAGAAATCTGTCTTGTAGACTCCTCAGTTGTAGTATACTGTTTTGTAGTATATTGTTCTGTTGCAGAAATATGAGTGGCTTTGTGAGAACCGCTGTCAATAATATTTGTCGTAAATGTAGGAGACTCAGATGTTGTAAAAAATAAAGTAGTATCTTTTATATATGGCTCAGTTGTATCAAGCGAATCAGTTTTAACAGTGCTCCATTCTTGTGTGATTTCTTTGGCAATATCTGTGGATGTATACTCTAAGACATTCGGGGATGACATTGTATGATTTGTTTGAGTAAAAAATGTTGTAGTAATCATTGGATTAGTGGTACTTTCCACAGAGGGTTCAGTAATTTCTTTTAATGGCTTTACTGTTAATTCTGTGGTAGTAGAATATTGCGTAGTAATAGATTGTATAGTTGTTGCTAATGTGGAAGTTTCTTCACCACTTACATTAGGAACTTCTACGGTAGGAACTGTAGTTATATTCTCAGGAACTTCAGTAACGCTACTTGTTTTCAATGGCTTAGAAGTCGTTATTTCAGTATTCATGCCAGATACAGTAACATCAGTAATCTCGGTACGACTGAATGTAACTGGAGAAGTGGCAGTAATATTTTGAAAGGCAGTTGTTCCAGTTATTTCGGTTGTTGTAACATTTTCTTCATAGCCAAATTCAAATTCACTCTTTGTTGTCTCAGTTACAGTAGAAGAAGATCCTGTAAAAGTTTCTTCTGTATTATATATGGTTGGAGTACTATGCGTCGTTTGTTCAATTTTAGAAGTAATACTGCGTGCTGTTGTATATTCTGTTGAAGTAGTTTCAATTTCAAAATTAGTAGTTTCAAATGTTGAAGTGGTAAAGGGACTAGATGTTGCATTCTCTAAATCATCAACGTTTATCGTCGAAATTAAAGTATCATTTAAAATGTTAATTTCGGTTGTACTTAATATCGAAGATATGGTCGTTGAACGTTCCGGAGACTCGGTAACAATTTCTGTCGATGCAATTGTCGTATCTGATTCACTTGTCGTTTCAATAGTAATATTTTCCAATAAATTTCCGGTAACGTCAGTTAAAGTAATCGTACTTTCCTCCGTATATGCAACGGTTAACATCTCCGTAGTGGAAACGGATGATGTGGATGGCGGAGTGCCCGTTGTTGTTTGTAATGTAGTGTGAACTGTCTCAAAAGTATGATCTAAATCTATAGAACGCAATGTCGTTGCACCATGAGATGAACAATGTTTGTCGTTAAGCTCGCAATCACAAATAGGCCTGTGCGCTTCAACTCGACATTGAACTGCCAGTTGACACCCATTGATACAGGGATTAACACAGGAGCTTTCGACGCAGGCTTCTGCGTCGCTGCAATCATCATCGGACTCGCAAACTGGCTTGGACATGGGATGAAGAACTGCTGCGGATACAATATAATGTAAACATAATATCTAATAAAGTAGCAAAACTGCTAATCGGGGAGCGACTCTGATTAGGCTAAGCTACAGATAAGTTTACAGTTTTTATTTCAATTACTACAAATTAAGAGTTAGCATGCTCGCATATAATAGGTAAGCTGATTGTAAGAAATATATAAGTCTTTACAGAGACAGATGTAACGGAAGAATCCTTCAGTAATAAGGAGATCGGCAAAGTAGAGCAGGAGTCTAAGGTATGGGAAACTTGTATCTGTAACTTGGAACCTAAAATATGCGTCCAGACAACAGAACAAAGAAACTTGTGCATCCAATTGCAACTTGACAAAAACGATCTTGTAAATTTAATAAAAAATTAAATAAAAATCTCAAGTTAATCAGAAGTAAGCAAGTTTTATATTCTGCTGTTTGTACGATCGGAAACCTGAAAAGTAGCAATTGTATGTCTCGTGTAAGGCCAGGCAATGTAAAGATGTGATAACGGCTATGAGAAATGACAAGATTCAGATAGTGTTCTGAGAAATTGTGTTTACCTTTCATGCATCCGTATTTAGTATCTGGCACAAAGCCGGGGGGACAGAACTTGCAGATAGGCTTGTGCTCCTCCACGTAACAGGGGGCATCAGCCGGACAGGTAGAGTTTCTGCATGGGTCCACGCAGCGATAGTTACGGCACGCCAAATCTGGAGAGCAGCCACTGTCTCGCAGGCAAATGGAGAGGGAGGGATTGCAGTTTTTGGTGCAAATGCACACGGGACGGTGGTCCAGGACATCGCAGGTTTTATCGGCTGGACACGGTCTTTTGTTTCTTACATTACAGGGATTTTGACATTTCCCATTGACGCACGCAGTGTTCGAGGGACAATCAAAGTCTCTCGAGCAGGTAAGCGTGTCAGGAGCGCAGGTCAATTCCCCAATTTCGTTGACTACGAAGCCGTATTTGCAAACACACATAGGTTTGTGATTCCGCACCTGACATCTCTTGTTGACCTCGCAAGTATACCGAGAACTCAAACACGGGTCGCGGCACTCGCCTGTCTGCGAGTGGCAGGAGAGACTCTCCGGACAGTCGTAGTCGGAGGAACAACCGATGCTCGGCGTAGGTTTGGGATTGAGCGTGTCGCATTTGGAATCTGGATGGCAGGCCGTGTGGGGCATGCCGATATAACACTGCGGGCATGAGCAACGCGGCTTGTGCAGAACCACTCGGCACAGGGCATTGATCCCACAGGCACCGCGTAGCGCGCACGGGTCCAGACATTGTAGATTTATGCAGGCTTTTTCATTGGGACACTCTAAGTCGCTGGTGCATTCGCGCTCTATTGTCACGATAGTGGTGTTCAAGTCGGTGTAGAGTCGGTGGATCGTGGGTGATGGGACAGGAAAAACAAAGAAAAAAGCATTTATAAGAACTGTGAAAAGAAACTTTCTCACAAATAACATAAACCACATGCTTTGTATTTATGATGAAAGTAGGGTAGGCTCTGTGAAGAGGTATAGAGTAACGACTTTACACTTTTTCAAAATATCAGACATCTTCTCAGAGAAATTACAATGGCAAGCAGCGATATTTACAACACAAGCCCCCACAGATTTCAGAATAAGAGGAAATAACAACCCGTGAATATCAGCAAATATCAAGCATGGGTATATGAGAATGTCCCTTTCGCAGTTCCCAATCTGTATTAATCCTAAAATAGATATATGGTGTCGACTGTAAATGTGTACCTCCTTGTATTCAAGTGGCACTATAAGGCAAATGAGTGTCTTTTTGTTTATTCAATTATATCCTCAAGACAGATTGGATACTGAAATAAACATTCTACATATGAAGTTATGTGTGAGATATGTGTGGAACGTGTTCTCTCATCTCAAAATTATGTACAGTATATCCTATATTGTATAATATGTACAGGTAATGTTGTACTCTTTGCTTGTAGGTAAAATATGTATATATCCAATATCGTGGCGACATACTGCTCCAATCACATCTGTCTCTCGATGTTAAGGTTTTCACTCGATTAATACGTTTAAGTATTACTCAAGTCCTACTAAACGATACATGGTTATTCTACGGACCATGTTCCTGTGATTGTCAGTATTGCTCGCTAGTCACAAATGCTGTACATAAAATTAATCAATCGCGGCTCGGTTAAAAAGTTAGTAGGCTGTATTTTCCTACCTGTTGTGCATTCGATATCTGGCGAACCGCTTGTACCTGGTGGACATCGGCAAACGAATATAGCTCCATCTCTAATGCATTCGGCGTTCTTCCCGCATCCATTCGTTCGACAGTCTCCTAAATCTCTATCTGAGCTACCTATATCAACAAATCGTTAGTGATAATATCGATCAAAAATAAATTGTTATATTATTTTATTATCCTGCCATAATATTAAAATATATTTTAAGATATTGCATAGTTATATCTTGTTATATATTTTTTTTTATTTATTTATTTGTTGTAATAATGATACATACGTGTAAAAAAATTTCCTCAATTTATTTTGATATTATTATTTCCCTATTAATGTATATCTTGTCAGATCCAATAATACGAAATATAGTACGTACATGCGTGCATTGGATCGCCCGATGGATTATTCGGTGGACAATAGCACTGTGGCTGATTCTTATAAATTCGACAGGCTGCATTGATGCCACAACGAGTGTCTTTGCAAAGATCGCCGTCGCAGAGACACACTTGGTGTGGGTCACCATGGCATCCCGGATCACATGTGCACTCGAAACCATTTAGAGTTTCTCGGCACTTAGCGTTAATACCGCAAGGTCTTCGTAAGCATTCATCTCCACCTAAGAGTGATTAAAAAATCGCGCGTATTAAAAAAGTCATTTTCGCAAATATAATTTCTATAAATGTAATGGACATGCCTTTCTTGCAGTTGATCTTCGGATTGCCAAAGTGTCCTGGCGGACAAGAACATTGTGCCTTCCTGTTGATCACACGACATTGCGCATTGAAGCCACAGACGCCATGCTGTAAGCACGGATTTGTGCAAACACCGTATTCGCTGCAATGTTTGTTTAGTTCGCAATCATCATCGTGATGACACTCCAGTTGATAACACTCCTGACTCGGTTCACCCTGATAGCCTTCTGGACATAAGCACACCGCTCGATGACTCGAAACACGGCAAAGTGCATTTATTCCGCAAGGCGATCCCTGGGCGGAACATGGATTCTCACACTGGCCATTTGTGCATGACAATGACGACGGACAGTCGGAGTGGGTGCGACAGCCAATGAGGCATAAACCTCCATCGCATACGTATCCCTGTATTTAGTAAAAAAAAACGTATAAGTTTAATATTAATATATTATATTAACATTAAGTCAAAAGACGATAATTTCTCTCAATATTTTCTCTTGAAATTTACCTTTGGACACGCGTTATTGATGTCGCACTTGATGCGACATTTACCGCTATGACAGACTTCGCCGCAAGAACAATCGTTCTGATGGTGGCAGCTGGTGGTGCAAAAGCCAATTTCGTCGCACTCACACGAGCCGTCGCAGGGAGTCATGGTCTTGGCACAATTAATTAGCGCATTACCATAATAATTTGCGGGACAACTGCATTGAGCCACATGACTGACTACTCGACAACCGGCACACTCTCCGCACGCTTTGCCACCATCACATGGACCTGAAGATCACAATGCAATTACATTACTCGATTGAAACATTTCAAATCTAATCTAATGTATCAATGGTTGTATTCGGTTTTGACGTTCACGCACTGTAAATTTCATTCTATCTTTATTACATACGGAAGGATGATAAAATGAAATCTACTCATACGTGAAACTATATTTACTTCTGCATTGGTTGTTGATACAAGACTCATCGCTCGGACACGTGTTATCACTGCGACATCCAATATCACACATGCGATTGTGACATATTTGATTTGCGAGGCAATGATCATCGCTGTTGCATATCGCTTTGCAAATACCACCGTCACAACGTTCGTCGCTCAAACAATTCGCATCGCTGAAAAGATATAATCACTTAGTATCAAAATACTAAGTTATATAAAATTATACGATTTGTTCATAGTTATGTATTCTAACCTTCTGCACGTGGAATAGCACGATCTACCGTAACACGTTTGTCCTGGTAAACATTCAAGTTCAGATGAGCAAGGAAGGAACGTCTGCTTGCAACCAATACGAGCATCTCCTACCAACGGCGACGGACACGTGCATATCTTTTGATGATTAACGATTGTACATTTGGCGTTTACACCGCAGGCGCTAGCCAATGAGCACGAATCTGTAGGCAAAGAATAATTAAATAGAATAATAAAGGCTAATAACAATAATAATAAAAATAAACGTTTATACAAGAAAAATAAAGTACAAACAAACAAAAATAAATTCCAAATGATACTAATGTCCCTTTGACAGAATTACAAAAAAAAAAAAATAAAAATATAAAAAATCTCAATAGCCACCTACCAATACACTGATTGTTTATACACTCATAACTGTCCTGGCATTCAATGTCCGCTCGGCAACCGGAAATGCATACTAATCCCTCGCAAATCTCGCCGCTTCTACAATCTTCGTCCCGTCTGCAAAGTGACTTGCAAATGCCAGAGTTGTCACATCTCTCATTGCTCAAGCAGTTCGCGCTGGATGAACAGACGGGTGTGCAAACGCCAGCGATACAAGCTGTGCCCACAATACAATCCCGATTGGCCTGACATATTGGGCCCGGTGTTCTCAGACACGCGACTTTGGCAGTTGGGTTTGGTATAAAACCGGTAGAACAGGAACACGTAGCACGCTGATTGAAAACAGTACATTTGGCGTTTGGTCCGCATGGCGTAGCTTCACATGGATTTACGCATTTGTTTCCTAAACAAGCCTCATTTGCATTGCAGTCTTCATCCGCACGACAACCAAACGAGCACATGTTGTTCAGACAGACATGACCCAAGAAGCAATCATTGTCCAACCGGCAAGTCAACAAGCAATTGCCGCGTATGCATTTCTCGTTCAATGCACAATCGTTGTCAACAGTGCAGATCGGTAAACAAACGTTCTCGCGACAGGTGTTGTCTCCGTTGCAATCTCCGCTTCCGAGACATGACACTGGTACTATAATAATACATGTTTTATAGAATGTTCAAAGAGATATCCAAGATGTTCAAATTTTGCAAACTCATTCATACACTTACGTCTTACGCATTCTACTTCGGAGTTGCCGGTAAAACCTGGTGGACAGCTGCACTGTTTAATATGACTTCTCACTTTGCATTCGGCATTTATGCCACATGTTCCTCTTACACTGCACTGATCTAAGCATTGCCCGTTCAAGCAAACATCGGACAAGTTACATTCCTCATCCGATTGACAAGATGCTGAAACGATATTATTTGCGATATTATTAACGATATCATTAAATACAATAACGGAAAAATTGCTTCTCAGATAGTTATTTATATGGAAACGTTGATTTTAATAATCACAAAAATCGAGCAAATTAAAAATCTAACAATTATTTACTCACGTCGACAAATGCCTTCATAACAATAAGTGTTGATCAAACAATCGATTTGTGACGAGCAAACTACTGGTCTCGGACGACATCCCACGCTTAGATTATTAGGATCGCCTTCGTAATCGGCACGACACTGACAACTCGCGGCATGATTGCTTGCGACACAATCTGCATTTGGACCACACCGAATACGTGCGCAAGTATCTGGAATAAGAAGATTAAATATAATATATAATAAATAAAATAAAGTTTCAAATCCCACATACATACAAGCATTATAATTATACATATAAAGATAATAGAATTATAAAATGCAATCACTGAAATAATACTATAAAACAAATTGACAAGTTTAAAACATATACCGAAACATTTTGGTATATTATTGATGTTGACACATTTGGCAGTTAACGGACAGTCCACGTCCTGAAGACATTCTACCGGCGGTTGACAGCCGCTGTTATAAGGATCTCCGACTGTACCAGGTTGACAATGACACTTGAAATGTCCTCGCGTGTTTTCGCACAATGCGCCCGGTGCACAGGGTGCATTCGCGCAGTAATCTATCAGCTTGCAAGCACGAGTAGGTTCTCCTGTATATCCAGGTTGGCATGTACAAACCTATATGACAAAACATTATTATCATAAAAAGAACACTGTCAAACAAAACTCTAGTGTAACGAAATAATTACCTGGACATGTTTCTCTGTTGTACAAATAGCATTCACGCCACAGGGATTATGTGCAAGACAAGCGATTCTGCATCTGTGAGAATCGCAGATCTTCTCCTGTGTACAGTCATCATTAACTTCACATTCAATAGGTTGACAACCAATTTTGTCGTCTTTAGCGTTTCCGAAGAAGCCATGCTCACAGGAACACGTTGCGGCATGATCGTCAGCTTTGCATTCGGCGTTACGACCACAGAGTATTACATCGCAAGCTCTACGACACTCCGCCTTGATTGAAAACAATAGGAAGAAAAACTTATATATCGGGAATTCTTTGTCGAATCGGCCACTCACTGTTTCAAAATTGTACTTGACGTAGAAAAATCACCTTGCACAATGGGTGCTTTCCATTTGATGACACAAGTGTCGTTCTATCTTTGTCACTCTCTAAATGTCAACAAGAATAGAACGACGCTTGTGTCGACTTATGTCATCAAATGGAAAGCACCCGTAGCTTCAGGCATAAGCTATCGAAAGCCATGTAACAATTTAAGATGGCGAATTCAATATATAGCGGACATAAAGCACAAAAAAAGGAAATAAAATAAACGACAGTGCCAATACTCGTTGAATTCACTTTAAAGTTTGTTTCCAAGTGTGTCGACCTTGATTAAAAATCCGCTGTCAAATTTAAAAAACAAAACAATTAAAAAGCAAACAATTAGAAAACAAAAGAATTAAAAAACAAAAAATTAAAGAATTAAAAATTAAAAAACCAAAAAATTAAAAAAAAAGTGCAGGCTTTATGTACATATACGTGTTATATAGGCTGCTTTCCATTTGATGACACAAATCGACACAAGTCGACACAAATGTCGTTCTATCCTTCTTGATATTCAGAGAGTGACAAAGATAGAACGACACTTGTGTCGACTGTGTCTCCTAAAAGGAAAGCAGCCATAGATTCGAGTCTTAACCTGCTGTGAAATGCAAAGAGCTTTTCGATTGATCTATTTTGCACTTTTATATCCGCCACTTTAAATTTCTGAAATTTGACAACAAATTTGTAATCAGGGTCCACAACACACTTGAAAACAAATTTTAAAGTACATTCAAAGAGTACTGACATTGTCTTTTATTTTATTTCCTTTTTCTTCTGCTCCATGTCCGCCATATTGGATCCGCCATCTTGAATTTTGCAATTGTCCACATGGCTTTCAATGGCTGCGTTCGGGCAGCGCGCTATCAACGCTATTTATGTCATGCTATCCTTGTTTCACGTTTAATGGACGATGAAGATAGAATGACACAAATAGTGCAAATAGCGTTTCCCCGAAGCCAACAGCTTATGTCTGAAACTACATTTGTGTGCAAGGTAGTTTTTCTACGTCAAGTACAATTTTGGAACGGTGCCGGTGAGTAGCCGACTTGACGAAGAATGGCCCATATATATACATATATATATTTCTCTGATAGAATCGATAAGAAAATAATTTTACTCGTAATTAAAATTGTATTTTTAATAAAACATAGGATTACCTGTCCAATATTATTCTTAATACATTTTTCGTCGTATGAGCAGTCATTGTCTGACGTACAACGTAATTCTTGAACACATATATTATTATGGCAGTATTGATATTCTGGACAGCTAGAATTACTTCTGCAAGTAGGCTGACAAAGACCATTAATACAGAGTTGATCGCCGATGCAATCTCTTGTACTTCCACAAAGCGCTGCAAATAGCAACAACCAGATTGTACATGAAATTTAGAGATTTTGAAAGTATATGATTTATAAATTAACTACACTTCTTCGTAATTGTCCGATGATTAATTTACCTGTGCATATCCCTCCGTTACACACTGAACCGGTTGCACACTGTGAATCACTTTTGCAATATTGAAGCGGAGTGCACCCAAGATTCGGATCACCTGTGCCGCCAGGTTGACAGGTGCATACCGCGCTATGATTAAGCGATGAACAGTCAGCACCGTGTCCGCAAACGTTCGAAAGAGAGCAGGGATCAACGCACTTATGATCGAAGCATGCATCTGATGGACTGCAGTCACTGTGATAGTTGCATTCCAGATGAATACATTCCGTCTAAAACAAATAAGATATAAATAGAAATAAGATAAAATTAAAAGTAAAAAACTATAATTAACTATACAAATATTTAAAAGTTTAGAATATTAATTTTAGTAATAGATTATAATATACAAAATATTGTATCAATGTTAAATGGTTAAATTTTAGAAAATTTGAAACTCAAATTTTTAATACTCACTGCCGGATTTCCTGTAGTTTGTCCAGGACATCTACAAATCGGAACATGATCACGTGCGAGGCATTCTGCATTTCTACCGCAAATGCCCGGTGCATCGCATGGATTAGTGCATCTGTTATCAATACAAGCGGCTGAATTTGGACAATCTGAATCCGTGAAACAGTCACCAGGTTGTTTACAACCCGTTTTGAATGGATCCCCTACTAAACCATGCGGACAAACACAGGCGAACGATCCCTCCGCATTCTGACATCTATACATTTTTTAAATATTTTATTTTAAAAAGATCTATGAATTATAAACTTTTCTTCTCGCATAATTACTTGTAATCATAAGTTTCACTCACATAGCTGAGGAATGGCAAGGATTTTGCAAACATTCGTTAACGTCAGCGCAGATGTCGCCGATAAGAACAAAGCCAGAATAGCATTTACATACGCTGACGTGATCGATAGCTAGGCAATTACCATATCCACAGTTTACTTGATTGCAAGGACCTGACAAAACGAACAATCAAAAATTTTAAGAACCTTATAATTATTTTCTTTTCTAAAATTATAATTTTATCTTTTCTTATAAAACTAATCAAAATGAATGTAGTATTTATTGATGTAAGCGCATTATAACTTACTGCTACATTTATTGGTCTCTTGGTTACAATATTTATCCGTTGGACAGTCACTGTTAGAAAGGCATTCTACTTTAAAGCACCCTGAGGCATCGCCAATGTAACCAGGCTGGCATTGACAACCAGCTGCATGATCCAAAACGGAACAAATAGTATTTAAACCGCAGTCGACAAAAGAGCACGGATCTGAACAGTTGTGTTGAACGCAGGCTTGAGTATCAGAACAGTCCTTGTGCGTGGTGCAGTGATGCGGGAGCACACAGCCCAATCCTATAGGATCGCCCGCGGTACCTGAAGGACATGTGCAACGGTAAGATCCATGAAGATTGATGCACTCAGCACTTGGATGACATGGTTGATCATCACACTCGTTGATGTCCAGGCAATGTTCGGGACCGACAATAAATCCGTGGCTGCATCTAAGAAAATAAATTAAGCGTCACAAACCTTTTAGGATAATTAGTTATAGATATTTAAAAAAGTAAGAACGCAATATATACATAAGTGATTAATCAATAAAATAAGTCTGGATTAAAAAGGCAATACCTGCACTTGCTGTTAATGCATACTTCGTCGCGTTTACAGCCGACATCCGAGGTGCAGCCCGCCTCGCACGCTCCATCGATACACAATTCGCCGGGCAGACAATTACTGTCGCTGTAACATATCTTTACGCAAACGCCATTCTTACAGCGCTCGCCTTGCGCGCAATTGTTCTGTTCTGAACATTGACACTGGCATAATCCCGAGACACACAGATGCTGGCTGGGACAATCTTGCGGAGTTTGGCATACGTTTGGTACTCGAACGCAACCTTGTTCTGGAGTAGGATTACCATGGAAACCGAGAGGACATGTGCATGTGATCGCGTGATTACTGCAACTGCAGATCGCATTTGGTCCACACACGTCTTTTCTACTGCAAGGATCTAGAAACACACAAGTTTCTTGTTTTTCTTTCAAGAACTACGACTGACATTATTTCATACATTGAGAAACAAATCGTGTTTTTAAGTTAAGGAGAAAGTCTCATATAATTAGTTTAAAAAATCAAAATTTTTACTTTAATCAATAATAGAACATATGTAGAAAAATTGATAAGAACAAATAATTTAAACTATTGTTATTACATAAATAGAATAAAACTTTGTGAGTTAAAATCGTACTTTTCTTTAAGTAACGCCATTTATTCAATTTGCAACTTTTTGCTTATTTTTCAGGTTCATTGAATTTCAGGTAATTTTATAGAAAATAAGCAAAAATTTTGATTTTTTATTTCAGATAAGAACAAAAACCACTACAATGTCCGCCAAGGCTATACATATAGATCTAACTATTTATAGCCATTATATTATTATTTTTTTAAACTAAAAATATTTTTTTACTTTTTAAATTATGCGTTAAAACACATAAAATTTTTTAATTAATTCGTTGCATTATTTCTTAAAAAAAATAATTTTTTAAAGTTATCTATTTTTCAGCAATTTACATGAGATTCCCCTTTAATAGATTTTATGTCTGTATAATAATTAATATACATATGTATGCAAAAAATCTATTTGAAACGAATATGAGTCAAAATTATACTATAATGTGGCTCGTGACATACCTTGACATTTATTGTTGATACACGATTCGATAGTCGGGCAATTTTTATTACTGCGGCAGCCGAGGATGCATCCTCCACTTACACATGCATGATCTACTAGGCACTGAGAATGCGCAATGCATGACACCATACATTTGTTGTTAATACATTTCTCTCCATCTGAACAATCAGCGACTGAACGACATACAGCTAAAATAGCCAAAATTCTCTGTTTCATAATTTGAACATTTTCAATATATAGTGAAATATTTGTAATGTTACCATAATTATTAATTGTTTAACTATTGAATCAGATTTACCTCTGCATTGTCCATCAATACAGTAGCTGTCTTCGCATTGGGCGTCAACTGTGCAGTAATTAGTACCCCGCACGCAGCCGTGTTCTGGACCCCTCGAGGATGGCACGAACCTGTGAATACACTTGCAGCTCGGCTGACCGTTTACGATCTCGCAGAATGCGTTAGGACCGCACGCATTCTCGCACGGATTAATGCAACGATGCTCATGACAGACGGAATGCACTGGACAATCCTTGGGACCAGAGCAGTGTCCTTCCGGCTGGCAACCGTTCACGTAAGGATCGCCGACATGATTCGGTGGGCATTGACACACCGGGTTGTTCGTTGGACCAGCGACACACAACGCAGTTGGATGGCAAGAGTCCGGATGACATGCCTCCACGGCGACGCATTCGACGTCGGGTACTGGGTTCGGGCGAAGCCCAGGCGGACATTGGCAGATTGCTTTATGATCTTCCGCTATGCAGACCGCGTTTACACCGCACGCATTCTCGTCACAGGCGTCGTAACAAGTGTGCGTAAGTCGGTTGCAGAGTTGCGCCGGTGGACAGTCGATGTTATAGACGCAGGGCACCGCGCGACACCCAGATGTTGAGTCATTCGGATCGCCGGCATACTGTCCAGGCGGACATTCGCAGTTCGCCACGTGATTATTGACGATACAAAGCGCATTGGGACCGCAAGTGATAAAGTCGCAGACCAGTTGACAAGCGAGCGGACCGTCTGGAGTGCTACGACATGTCTGATCCTCCGCGCACTCGCTATCCGTAGAACAACGGTTTTCGCGCGGACTATGACATCCCCGACGATCATTCGGATTGCCGATGTAGTCCGGTAGACAGTCGCAACGGCCATGATGATTCTCCGTCACGCAGCGAGAATTCGCGGTACAAGTGAAACCGTCGCAAAGTGACACACACTTTAATACGCCAAGCGCGTCCGGTCTACAGCCCTCGCTTGAGTGGCAGTCATCATCGGTTATACAATCGGGTACCGACGGCTTCTCGCAGGACGACTGCACCGGATTCCACTCATAGCCGTCCTGACACTTGCAAGTGGCGTGACCAGGTACGACCAAATCGGGTTCGCATTTTTGATAGGCGCCGCATACCACTTTATTGCAAGGATTTACACAGTCGCGCACGCCGCCATCCAGAGTAATGCAGAAGGAACCTGCCGGACAATCCGAGTCATGTGCACATCCGGGTATCACGGACTTGGACGGTTGGCAACCCTCGATTAAATTGCTCGGATTACCCTGGTAACCATCGATACACAAACAAGAGGACACATGATTCTGCGTGATACATAATGCGTTTGGTCCGCATTGCAACTTGCTGCATGCATCCACGCACTTGCGGACGCCTTTGCCGACCTGGAAACAGATCTCCTGCGGCTCGCATTCAAGGTCGTTCAAGCAATGACCGTGCAAGTGGCAACCTTTGTGCAAATCATTAGGATTGCCACTATAACCAGGCGGACATACGCACACTCCATTCTGGCAAACGGATCTGGGACCGCATTTTATGTCGCTGCACTGATTTATGCACTTATGATTGACACAGATGTAATCGAAGGGGCACGGTACAGTATTGCTGCAAACACAAGTAGAAGGATCAGCGCATGGTCCCACCTGTACTTGCTGACATCCAACGAACGGATTGCCGAAAAAGCCATCCTTGCAGCGACAGTCATAACTTCCAAGGGTATTGATGCACACCGCATTACTTCCGCATGCATTTCCGTTGCATTCATTAATATCTAATAAAAAAAACACAAATATACATTCACATATATAGGTTTTTATATTTATCACTATTTACACTTGATATCGTAAAAAATGATGTCATATAAAAAATTAATTATATTTTTTTAAATATTCCATTACATTAATTCTACATTTTGGTTATAAAAGAATTGCAAAAGAGTCAGCTGAAATTAATAAAAACTAACCAAAACATTGAATGTATGGATTGCCGGCGAAACCAGATGGGCAAAGACACTCGACAGCGTTAGGACCCGCGTTACAATGAGCATCTTTTCCGCACACCGCAGTAGAACAATCGGACTTTTCTTGAACACCACAGCCGTGATAAGGATTCCCACTGGTACCCGGATTGCAGACACACTTTGATTCCTGAAGACCGTATTCGCAATGTGCATTTTTCCCGCAGAATGGATCGCAGTGTGGTGGTTGAACGGCTACGGAAAAAAAATTAAATTTTTCAACCAAGATAATTTATATGATTAAATATTAGTTTTCCTTATACGCAGAGGAACATTCGCAGAATAAAATAAATATCTTTATCCTTTCACATAATATAGATGCATTACGTTTGTAATACTTACGTGGCATACAAAGCAGATCGGGATTGCCGACAAAATAGGGATTGCATACGCATTTATTCGTTAAAGGATCGCACATGGCTCCGATACCGCAAATCACCCCTTCGCAGCGCCGTTTGCAACGTCCACTGATGCATACGCTCGGCTCAGCGCACGGGATTTCAGGAGAGCAAACATCCGGAACGCACTGTCCTCCAGGGAAAGGATTGCCCATGAAACCTTCGATACACTTACACGTTGGTCCGTCGTAACTAACGATACATTGAGCCCCAGTGCCGCAAACAAAACCGTCGCATTCTAAAATCAAAAAACAAAGCGTTATTTCATCTAAAATCATAGTAAAGATTTAGACGATAAATTGATAACTTACTGACTGAAAGTATTATATAAAAACTATAAAGCTATGCTTGTATTATAAATAATTATCAAATTTTTTTCTTTTTAAATTTAGATAAATCATTTATTCTATAACACCTATAATACACATCATGTAAGAATTTTTTTTAATTTTTTCAATATATAAATATATGAAAAATAATAATTTTAATATGTAAAACTATCCAAATTTATAATAAAAAATTTATAAAATTCGCACTTACGTGAAACACATTCGTTATTTTTGCCTTCCGTGAACCCGATTACGCATCTGCACCATGCTGCGTGTTTATCCGGCTCGCAATATGCGTTAGGACCACAAGGTACGTTATCGCAGGGATTGACGCAATTTCCTTGGACGCATGACAAATAGTTCTCGCAATCGTCATTTGACGAACACTCGCTTTTGCCGGTCGGAGCTCCAGTACAACCAGCACCGTAAGGATCGCCAATCATACCTTTAGGACATTCGCACGTGTGATCCCCTTTCGTGTTGAAGCAATATGCACCGTGTCCACAAGGATTGTTCGCGCATTCGTTTACATCAATACATCCGTGCTGCGGATCACCTTCGAAACCAGCCTCGCACATGCATCGCGGTGGATCGCTCGGTGTACATTTTGCGTTAATACCACACGGGAAACGATCGCAAGGATCTGCAATAATAGAATTCAATAATAATTAGGCGTAGAAGACATTACGATTATCATGAAAATTTATATTACGCCTGAATTGTTCTAATAATGTGAAATTCGTAGTCTTACTTTTGCAAAGATTTCCATCTAAGGGATCTGTGTAGAACGGCGGTGGGCACACACATTCCCCAGGCTGCACGCATTTCTCATTAGCCTTGCATTCGTGGTCGTTGGTACATCTCTTCTGTGCCGGAGAACAAAGTCCATTGTATGGATCGCCACCGTATCCGTGCGGACATACGCATTGATGAGAACCTGGTAGGTTGATACACTCGGCACCGTAGCCACAGACTTGGTGACCCACGATGCATTCATTTATATCTATATATAAAATAATAAAATAATAAATTTTTCAGACGATCATATCAAATACAATTATATTTGCTTCAAATTGCTGTCAGTTAAATTTACAACAAAAATAAAATTTCTTTTAAACTGTAATCACTTTGTCATACCTTCACAGGAGCCATCGGACTTAGTCGTGTATCCCTTAGGACAGGCGCAATAACTGACACCACCGGCAATTGTTATACACTCAGCACCACTTGGACACTTTTCGCCCTTCGAACATCCGGCAAGCATGCATTTACCATTGACAATCTTGTACGGAGGTTGACATTGACATTCGATGCTGTTGCATTCTGTAATTTTTATAATAAAAATTTTTAACAATACTGACGCACATTTTAATAGATAATAATACAATTATTAAAATATCAAGGCTAAATCAAGAGTCCTACCTTCGCAAAGCGAGAAGGGATTTCCATTAAACCCAGGTGGACATTGGCACTCGTAACTGCCAGGGAGATTTTTACAAATTGCGTTGACACCACAAGCAGGCTTCTCTCTGAGCTCCATACATTCGTTGATGTCTCTGCATTTACCGGTCTCGTGATCGCGCGTGTAACCACGTTGGCAGATGCACACACTGCTACCTACGAATTCATCCTTGATGCACTGTTCTCCAGCGGGGCAGGGCGCACTGGGACCACACACGTGAGGTGTTCTAGATTCTTGGCAACCGCCGCTGTAAGGATCACCCGTCATGCCGCTTGGACACTGACACGAGAAGGAACCGGGCTCATTGTTACAGATTGCGCCCGGAGGACACGGATTTATCGCGCACTCATTGATGTCTCGACAACCATCCTTTATTCCGGGTTTTCCTGTGTACCCGTTGCTGCAGAGACATGTCGCCACATCGTTCATGAGCATACAATGCGCATTGGGTCCACAAGATAAATCTTCACATGGATCTGATTAGATAGACAAGAGATTATGAACTGACATTTTATTCACGAAGATAAACCTCCAACATTTGATATAAAGATAATTTCATTTAACTTTTAAATAATATATATCATATTACATACGTCTGCAATCATTCCCGACGTTGGGCTCAGGACACAAGCATCTTTTTTGTGGGTCACAAATAGCGTTTCCTGGGCAATCATCGTCAATTTCACATCTCACTATGCCAACGCATTTAATGTAAGGATCAGGATCTGGTATGGTTTCTTCCGGACACGTGCAAGAGTAAGAACCTTCAATATTGGTGCACATTGCTCCATGACCGCAAACGTTAGATTTGGTACATTCGTCGATATCTATGTATTTATTTAAAAAATATATAAACACAAAACTAACAAAATAGTTAAATTAATAATTCTTATAAATAAATAAATATATATATATATATTCATATGCATGGCAAATATAAAGATAATAAATATTTGCAAAATTACTATAGATAATCATTAATTAATAATTTATCTCGCTCAAGTTTTACCTATACATTGCTTGAAGGCATTTCCTGAGTATCCGAGTTTACATTGACAACTAAAACCACCTGGTGTATTCGTACAAATGGCATTTCTGCCGCATCTTCCAGAAGGTCCATTTATCGCATCACATTCGTTTATGTCTAATTGTAAGTAAAGAAAATAAAACAGCGTTAAAAAATTTACTGTCATAAATGATACCTATCCACGTTGAATAATAATTACAAAATATTTCGATTTATTTAAGAAATATCTGTTTGCTTACCGACACAACCAGCCGCTATGTCATTTGGATTGAAGGTCCAACCATCTTCACATATGCAATAAGCTTCGTGACCGTCGGCCTTGCAGAAGGCATGTTCACCACAAGTTACCTCATCGCATGGTGCTGTAAAATAATAAAAATTATGACAAACTGTAGCTTTTTAATAGCATAATAATTACTCTTCTCTTTTTACGGTTTTTCTACTAATTATTCTTACATAATATTTCTCTTTCAAAGATGTAACATGTATGTATACGATAGCATTGAAAATGTATAATTACGATTACCTTTACACGGAATATGGGGCGGTGTGCCAACAAATCCAGACTCGCACTCACAATGATAGCTTCCTCTAGTGTTCGTGCAAATCGACGCAGGTCCACAGGGATTAGTAAGGCATTCGTTTAGATCCACGCATTCAGCACCGATGGCTTTGAAGCCATCTTTGCAGAAACATTGTCCCTCGATGCACTCAGCATTGTTGACGCAATCGAAATTCGATTTGCAAAGAGTCGTCACGTCGGTCTAAAAACGTTGCGATGAGACACTTTATTACTCCGCACTCATAATTCTTGTCACGTTCGGAAGCATTGTACTTGGAAACGAGAACCGGTTCACCGTATATACGGTTATCTTTTAGACGCGCGAATAAAAAACGTGCATTCATAATAAATGGAACTGTGAGTCAGTTTTGTGGCGTTACAAACGACGAAAATAGATTTGGAAAAGAGGTAAACTGATGTAAAACCGGTTCGCGTTTATCTTGTTTTGTGTGCACGACGCCACCTCCATTTCATTTGCTTTCTTTTATCCGTCGTCTTCGTAGAAAGAAACCACGGACCGGTCAAAGGAGCAGACCACCTTTTGAAATATTTGTCCTGGGACATCTCTTGCGTGGAAGATCTTGTCCACATACATATGTATGTATGAGATGACTCGAGACGAAACGCAACGGGTTATTGAATTATTATACCTGATCGCATGCGACTGCTGGGCTGGACCTAGCACTGTATCCTGGTGGACAAAGGCAGTTGTAACCAGGCTCCTCGTTTTTGCAAATCGCATTTTTCCCACAAGGATTTTCCAAAGCTGTGCATTCGTTGATGTCTAGGAAAGAAAAAACAGAATGCCAAGATAACAGAAAAATTCCACAAAGTCAAAAATTCAAAGGAATAAATCTGCATTTTGAGTATCACAAAAAATAAAGATATTGTATTAAGAAAATATAAAATAAATATTAAGAAAATATAGAATAAATTTTTGTACGAAAAATAGCCAATTTTTAATTTACTTAAATAAGCGTTTAAAAAAAAAATTATTGAAAATATTAATATTAAAGTCGTAGTGGGAGCAGTGCATTCTAATTATCCTGACAACACTCTTAAAACCACGAGACTCGTGATTAAGGGATTCATCAAAGGAAACATATAGCAAGAGAAAATTATTGATAAGCTAACCACTGCACTCCTTAAAAGGATCGCCGGTGTAATCCGTCTTGCAGCTGCAAGCAAAGCTACCGACCGTGTCGATGCACTCAGCGTTTTCGCCACAGGGGTTGCGCTCGCATTCGTTCACGTCTGTTAATCAATATTATTAATCACAGGATGATTATTATAGCATGCAGTATGACAAAGAATGTTACATGAAAGCTTAGCTATGACTGACTTTCGCAGCGGGTTAGTCCCTGACCGATGAAACCCGGGGGACAAATGCATTTGTATGAGCCCGGGACATTAATACACCTCGCATTGGCCGCACAAGCGTCTCCGCCGATGCACTCGTTCACGTCGACGCAACCGTGCGCGGGATCCATCCGGTAGCCGATATGACATCTACATTCGTAGCTACCCTCGGTGTTTACACATTCCGACTCCGCACCACAGGGCGAATTTTCCTCGCACTCGTTCACATCTGCCGGTGATGGTCAGTTAGTAGTCATCGTTAGACGTGCGATCGTGGATATTTGTGAGTTTAACCGGATTATTAGTTGTCATGTGTCACACATAGATCAATAATGCTATCAATATTGGGATCTGGTTTTCACTAATAAATTTCTTAATCGAAATAAACTTTTTGTCAACATTTTGTTAAGATTGTTATATCAATGATTATGAACAATGTTATGTTACTAAAGCATGATAATTAATTACACACATATACATATAACATTTAACATATTTTAATTTTTTCACGCTATAAGGCATTCTATGTTTTACTTACCACTCGTAATAAGTAATTGTAAATATATTTTTAAGTCTTACCGTGGCAGCCTGTCATCGGATCACCATCCATTCCATCGGGACAAGAACATCGGAAGCTACCATGTACGTTCGTACAGAGAGCGGAACGTCCGCAAGGACTCCTCAAGCATTCATCGATATCCCTGCACTCCTCCTCAGGACTTCCGTCGTATCCGTCGGGACATTCGCACTTATGCGCGCCTGGTACATTCACGCACAGCGCACCTCTTCCGCAGGCACCCTCGTATTTGCATTCGTCAATATCGATACACTAGATCAATTTAAATTTCATAAATTTAATAAATAAATTCATGGTTACGCACACATATTCCTAATTGCGCGTTGTTTGAAATTTATTAACATTTTCTAATATGTTATACATGTATAAATTTATATTTTATATTATATTTATAAAACATTTACATTTTATTCAGTAAATTCGTATTTTTTAAACATAAAATTTATAAAAATTTAAACTGAGATATACACATGCTCTTGCTTTAAAGTAAATTATAGACAGAATAAATATCTAAATTTTAAAATTGTCCTTTATCGTACTTCACTATCGAAATTATTTATAATATAAATATTTCAAATCGGAATTTGTCAGTATACTTATACATATACATCATGATTAGCCCGCATCCTCCAGAAGCCTATCATTTTAAATGAACGATAATTATTAAGATTAATATCCTCATCGTCATATAAATATCCGAAAAAAAATTGCCACGATAAGGCAATTGACTCGCAGGCATGTTATTATCCACTTTAATCTCCAACTTATCGTTTTCTTGACTACGCATCCCTGATCTCGCCAATGTACTCACACTGTTGAACGGGTCTCCCGTAAATCCGTCTTGACACGTGCAGGTGTAATTACCAGGTATGTTGTGGCACACAGTATTGTCGCCACATGCACCTGGTATCGTACATTCGTTCACATCCTCGCAATGCACCTCACCATTGCCGATATAGCCAGATTTGCATTGACACAAGAAGTTCGAGGGTAGATTACAACACTCGGCATTCTCGACGCAACGCCTAGCAATCGCTGGATCGTCACATTCGTTGATATCTAAAGATATAATATCGTTAATAATGAAACGGATGCACAGCCGCGGGCGTTCAAAGCACAGGATAATTACCCTCGCAATGAAAGCCATCGCCTCGGTATCCGGGAAAGCAGGAACATTGAAAACTGCCAAGAGTATTTGTACAGTGGGCAAATATATCACAGGGTCGATATTTACACTCGTTCTCATCTGTAATTTTTTATTTTAATTCAGTTTTATTATAAATTATTGTAAATTATTCCTTACGTATATTGTAAATTTAAAAGAGTAGGAAAATATATGCCAGGTAATATACTTGCATCGAATTAATCCAAACGATTTGCATGTAGTAGAAAATACATGTGCATATTAAATGAATATTTGATATGAAGAAAATTTCATACTAAATAATAATATAATAAATAGTTGCACGAACCTGGAACTTGACAGTTACATCCTCCGAATCCATCGTTACAGTGACAGACCGAATCCAGACAGACACCATTTTGACATTTAGTGCCGTCTTCTTTTGTACAATCGTCTGTAAGATTTTTAGCAAAAAAATTTGAATAAATTAATTATATTATATTTCACTAAAAAAATATATGCATAACTCTCGATTCTTAATGAACATTTAATGTTATGATATAAGTTTATGAATAATCTACATATATCTTTTTCAAATTAAAATATCAATCATATTAAAATATTAATAAATACACAAAAGTATTTTTATCTTTCTTAATGTGTAAATAAAAAATTATTTACGTAGATATAAATAATTAATGATTTCATCCGTTAGAAACAGCGTTAAAGGATATACTGATTTAGAAATATCCTGTACGAGAGGCACGAGCCATTTTTGTTGGCTATTAAGTAAGATTGTCCGAGAAAAAGGGGCGGATAAATTGCGACTATACTATATAGCCATCGGCTAATCGCGCAATTTTCTCTCGCCCTGATCGTCGGTCGAACATCGAAGTTTTTCTCACAAGCCGTGAAGCTGCGGTATACGTTTGGTAGATTCGAGTAACGTGATCCACTGGCTCATCGGCACCTCGGCAACGTCAATTATGGTTCCACCGGGAAGATAACGTCCATGGAAAATGAGAATAAAATTCCGCGGCTAATTACAACTCGAAGGCGTGACTCGGTACAATATGAAATAATGACGCGAGAAGAGATTCCCCTTAATTGACCTGACGAGACGTGATGCTTAACACGTTATTGCGGTTTGTATATACGATGCGAGAAGGAAAATTACTTAGAGACTGTAATGACATCGAGAATGATGGCATGACGTGAAGAAACAACGGAAACGTTAACGACAGTGTATCGTGAATGTCGTGCGACATCACCCTTTCCTGTCGCCGTGAGATACACAATCGCTTCACCGCAGGGTGATACCCTGGTAATCTCCGGACGAGTTATTTCGAGAGAATACGTCTTCTTTTGTCAGGTAGCTCACCTGTGCACTTTAACTTGTTGCGCTGCTCGTCCACGCCTTGGTAGCAGTCGACGCGATGGTCACAGAGCTTTGAAAGCTCGAGCAACTGAAGGACGTCAGTCGACTCGTTCACTTGACAGCCAAAGTAGCCGTCCTCGAGGTTCAGGAAGAATACTTCTCGCTTCGATCCATGGCCGAGTCCTTTACGAGATTCGGCCTGAAAAATCACGAGATAGATTTTATTAGTTGAATATTATCAATATATTTCAATTATCTCTATCAATTACATTTTTGTGCTCTCGGACATATTCTAATTTAAGTTTAAATTAAGTTTAATTTTTTTTTTTTTATAAAAGGCGCGTATCGTTGAATTTAATTAACGGTCTTCCAATTGTAAGTCGAGAATAGGAGAGAGAAAAACAAGAATTAATTACTTTCTTTACCCACGAAAGAATTGAAATGTTTTAAGAAATGCCTTCTTACCGGATACGAAGATAGAAGTATCCACGTCAGCAACGGCCAAAGATGTTTCATCTTTGCTGTAAAAAGATTAAATCATACCAAAATTAGTCATATTCTATAGATATTGCCCATGCAATATAGAGTTAAACGCGTGGTTTTGGTTTATTATTAATGCATGATTTTTAGTGGTGACTGGACGCGCATAACAATGTTTATCATTCTTCCGCGGAGAACGTGTTGCGGAAGAGATTTAAATATAGATTCCTAAACATGCGCGTAACACAACGACGACGATGACTTCATACGGGAATCACCAGTGGTAATTGCATCATCGCGAATTCACAAGTGGTTTCGCAAAAACGGCACCACTTTGCAGCACCCTGGGAACGATTTTTCATGATCGCGCCACAACCGGAGACGAGAGAAGAAGAGAGCGGTAAAGAGAGAGGGAGAGAGGCACTCGAACGTTCCCCACGATGTTCACGGCGTATAAATCACATGGAAAGCACCATAGTTGCAGGAAATCGTCGGAAAATCAAGCGTGAATATAAAACCACAAGAAACCATCGACTATTTTTCAGTCACAACGGATAAACCTACACCGGTCGAACACCTGTTCGACGAACGAGCCCCCGCTCCGTCGCGCCAGCCGCTCCAATGTGTGGCTAATTCGCGAATGTGCGACCAGGAAAGTCGGTTGATGTATCAACCCCAACTTGTAGACCACGTAATGCATAGAAGCATTGACTTTGTCCTTCAACGTACTATCTTAAGTAGGAGATGGTTCAACATGACGGACATAAGTAAAACATATGCAAATCACTGCAGAATAACTGTAATGACATGGCATCAATAAAATTATCGATGACAAATGTAAAATAAATTTCTTCATTAATGATAAGCTATTAGCGTTTTACAAGTCGTTATACAAGTCATTATTTATGATTATTTTTTCAATATTACATATCGTTGAGCCTGAGATGAGATCTCTGTTATAGCGAAGCTTACATCGACACCAAGCCTCAAGTGCGTTTCGTCGATCCACAGAATTCGTGACGCGTTCGACTCGACATGGTGAGAAAATACGTGCTTGATAGCGACCGGATTTTTCCAACGGAATTCGTTTGAAAGACGCGGAAATCTAAATCGTTGAGTGCTCGCGATGAAGCCGCGGTAACAATTTCCTGTTTATCGCCCTTCTCCTTCGCAATATTCCGCCGGCAGACGTCCAACTGTAAACGCAATTTTCGCGAGATAGCATCCCCGTATACGCAAAAGCGTTCTAGCTGGGCCCGCAGGCTTCTTTCTCGTTCTTTCTCGTCGAGAGTCGAGACTCGAGACTCGAGACGCACTAGGTGCGCGCGTGTGCAGCGAATCGCACAATAAGTTAGAGCCGCGGCGGCGATCAACCTGGCGCGGTGAAATGTTAACGACTGCACACGCGGCCAAGCTCACAAGGAGGACCGGGGGGCGAAAGGGAGAAGGGAAGGAAGGACGTGCGTTCGCCAAGTCGGATGAAGAGGAAGAAGAGAAGCGGAAAGTGCGAAGGGGAACGACTAGGGAGGAGATGGGAGAGGAGAGAAGAAGCGAAGGAACGCGTAATAAAGGAGGGCGTGCGAGTGCGATGCACCTGTAGCCCTCCTTTCCTCCCAACCATCTCGCATCGCATCGTCTCCGCCGCCGCCACCGCCACCGCCACCATACCCCGAACTCGTCGAGATATATGTATATAAACTCGCAGCTGCGCGCGGGTTCCCTTATTTTCATTTTGTCACGGAACCCGGCCACCCCATCGCGCAGGCATATTTTTAGATCCGGTTTTACTTCCGCGGTACCATGCTCAAGGTCTTACAAATCTAGGACTTAGATATACAGTGAATGCAAAAAGTATTCGTACAGGGAAAAGATTTTTTTTTAAACTTTATTTTTAAAAAGTAAATATTATCCAGCGAGAAATGAGTTATCGAATTGATGTCGAATCGATATAAATACGATTATTTCAACATCAATTTGACGTCGATTCAATGTTTAATCGATGATCATTTTTTGTTGGATAATTAACCATATGTTCATAAAGAATAAAATAGACTGTACGTTTCTTAAAATTATATATACCAAAAAGATGTGTATCAATTATACAAAATATATCATCTGAAAAATAAGTAAAAATTAAAAATTGTATTGTTGAATGCTCAAAAAATATTCGTACAGACGAGAAATTTAGCTTCTAAAATACATGCGAAGCTTGTTTGTTTACGTTAAAACAAAATGTATTCATTATATAAAATTGCTAATTAATGTTTATTTTCTACAAATAAGACATTTTTTAAAACAAATTTCCTTGTATAAATACTTTTTGCTCTCATTGTATATGTTAACGAAAAAAAAAATTCGCAGAAACTTAAAAGAAATTGATATACTAATTAGACGCTGATATACTAATCAGCTCATTAAAATGTAATAATCATTTATACGTAAAACAAATCATGTTTATCCTTTTTTTTTAATTTTATAAAAAATTTCTATAATAAACAATGTATAATTTAATGTAATGTAGTGTTTGAATGTGTTTCAATTTTTACATGGATTTTGTAACTTCAATAGTATTCCGAGAATGTTATGAAAGTAAGGTGATTATATAACGGTTCTCAGACATACGAGCATAAAAAACGTGTTTATTTGTGGTCAATCTCTAACAAGTTAATTAATTACGATGATTAACATTTATTTATTTTACAAAATCAATTGATAATTTAATTAGTTAATACGCCCTTGTGTAATAACCAAAACAAAGAAGCGTAATAACATTTAAAAATATTTTCGTGCATAATGACTCAATAATGAAATTGCTTCTTCATCAGAAGGTAGTTTAGACTATTGCAGGTAAAAATAAACGTCTCGTACAAATTTATTTTGTTTGTAATTTAAAGTGTAGACAAAGTCTGATAGAAATGCTAAGCTGCATCGCGATCGTTCTTGGGCTCTGACATCGATTTTTCAGCCGCAAGCGATTGACATAGTTACATCAGTTTTTGTCGGTGCCTCTTTAGCATATCTGCGTGTTGCAATCTTGCAGACTAGCTCTCGGTAGCTCTCGGTCATAATTCAGCCACGCGATTGTATACTTCAATTTTGCATCGCTGTATATCTACATGAGTAATATAAATTACAATGTGTGTTTATGTGAAACACCTACGCGCGATATTATGATACAAATGTTGACAGTAGCGACTGTGTCATCGGTTAAAACAAGACAAATTAACACGCACAACTTCTAGTTTAAGAAGCTATTTTCTGATGTCAAAATACATTAATTTTTCAAATGTAATCGATATTATTTTCCCATAGCAATTTTATTCCATTTGTATTTGTATTTTTAATTAATAGTATATCTTTGTTAGTTAAATAATATATTTAAATATCAAACAGCAACGGGCTTCTAAACACAGGCAAACTACAATTACATATGTATATCCTACATGAAAGTTTTATTTCGATGACATCACTCGCTGCATTAAATAATCACGAATCGACTTAATTATCAGCTCCACCCAAATAGATATTCCAGGTCAATAACGACTCCGGTTCGCGAGTCATCGGCTTCATGGATTTCTTCTTTATTATACTACCTCGCCCACGAGACTCTCGGTTTATGGAAGCTTGCAGGTCAGGTACAGCATGTTTGTCGGCGCCGTGAAAGTGTCTATATGTGACTAGAGAACATCTTGGGTCTGTAGAGATTATTCTTTTGCGTGTGCTCGGGACCAGGGGTACATCCCACGTACGCGAAAAAGAAAGAGACTTCAAAGTTATAGCTAACGCATTTAAAATATCCCAATGCGTCAAACGTTCATAGAAATAGTAAAATTATTCGTTAACAGCTGTTTAGCACATGCTGGTAATATCGTTTAAAAATTACTCGGCGTTATTCGCTGCTCACAAAAATTATTAACTCAATATATACAGACGGCATCAAAATTCACGCACTTTCTCTTGACTGTGGTCCCCAAACAACAAAACCAAATTAAGAGGTCGAGAGAGTGTCTCTTATTTGCATGCCAAAGTATTCATAGCTTTTATATCATAAACGGCGAACACACACATTATAGAGATTGAGAAATATTGCTCAATATAAGAGAAATAAGTATACAATATATCTTATTATATAGATATATTGCCTATTTTAAGCATAAAACCATTAAAAAAATCATATTTTATAGAAATTGGTCTTTTCACATCATAGTAACAAGTTGCACAGATAACGTTTCATTTTTATTTCCTAGATTATAGACCAGTTTGCATGATGCCTCGAACTAATCGCGATGCCAATCCTTTAACGACATACATTTACAGCTTCGTAATGTCACCAGCAAACGAATTTGCATGTTTAGCACCCACTGTCGACAATTTAATTGCATCACCGTCGTGCTAAGTCTTCCTACGTGCAGTGCTGATTTCACGCACGAGTCTCTTTACACGCTTGCGTAATTCCTCAGTAAAGTAATGCAAACTAAGTTCCTTTTGTTCGAATGCGTTCTCTTTATTACGCGCCGATACATGAAGTTAATCCTTATTTCTGAAAACATCAAAGCTGAATTTACACACCTTAAAAAAATAACGGAAATATGCTATTAAGTTCTGATACTTATCGCGCAACAGAGTAATTGATTTAATGAATACGAATGATTTAATTACAAGGAAACTGACAATGGAAGGTAACGAAATAAAGGAACAGCAGCCCCGCAGCGTTCTAATTATCTAGCATCTTCCTTTCGTTTCGCAAATCCATATGTGTGTCAAGATGCATCACGTGCACGCATATATGAATATTTATATATATATATATATACGTATGTAATCATATAAAGACACAATTAAAAATATGCAAAGATGCTTTCTCCTCGTCATATTTGCCGAAATCTATTTGTGTTCGTACGCAATACAAAAGTGTATAATTTATATGTATACTTATCGTGAGAGTACATACCTATAATCGAGTTTGTCTAGAAAATTGACATATAAAGCTTTAGCAGATTTATAATTTCAGGTAATGATTTCCATAGAAGATAGGGGGAAGAAAAAAATCTTCTACGAGAAGCGAAGCAATGACGTACAGAATTTCACAAAGCCAACGACGAAATGAAACACATAACATTCTCATTCTGGTCTTAATGATCCTGACTTTTGCCAAATTTTATAGTAATTCGCATAATTTGTGGACGAATTCCTAGCATTTCTTTGGAAAACCGTCTTCTGTTCTTGACACTAACATCTGTCGCCGTACATTAATTATTTTCATTTCATAGCGATCCTTGAGCGCACGGAAGAAGTTTAATATCCGTGTAGACCATGATGCAGACCAGTGCAGACAACCGTCAACTGTGTCAAATGATAGACGATGTCTATGGGACGGGTATTAAAATACAATTTTATCACGCATCATCGCCGCGTAGAATCGCCGATAAAATGATCTGCGTAACGTAATGAGTCGGATACGGGCAACGTTTAAACTTTGACATAAAGCGAATGTTTTATGGAGAAGTCTCTACATCATATCTATCAACTCCGATGCAATTCAAGCTGTATTACCCTTTGATCGCTATTATCCGCCGACTGTTTCGAATAAATCTTCATTCGAAGTTATGCAACGATATGGTATTGGCAATTTATATTGAATATTTCCACAATAACGCGCGTTATACAGCAGCGATAATATTCAATAAAATTTAATAAAATAAAACGCAACTAGTAGATGTAAATTAATTTGCAATATGAAACTAGTGATTTTGCTAAATAATATTAAAAATAATCAATATTAAAATAAAATAATTTCTTTAATTATTTTCATTTTTGCTCAAATTTCTAATTTAAATGTAAAAGTACATATATCTGATTAAAAAATCATAAAACACTAATAATAATTGATATTGTGTGCGCTTTAAAATAATTTATAGTATTAAAATAAAAAAATTTCCATAAAAAAATTATTTTTACCGCAGCATATCTTGTGATAACTAGTTAAGAACTTATGAAACGTGATATTATATATAGAGACGAATGTGGTCGGGTAATATATCATTTGATCCGTAAGAGGAATCGGACAGCCCAATAGGACTTGCCGGCGCATCCTATTAGGAAATCCGAATTCTAGCCACGATCGAACGTTGATCGCGCTTGCCTGAGGCAACATCCGGCATGAATCAACAAAGTACAAAGCAAACGGCGATTTAGCCCTAAAACTTACGCCCACTGCAGAGCAGCAAGAGAGCGGCGAGCGAAGCGAGACAGAATTATTCTGTGGCAAAGTGAAAGTTCTTTAGGTTACTCTACAAATGCACAGGCGTAAGGCCGAACGAGTGTAGACCTCGTTTAATCGCCGAATCGATTTCAACATATGTATATGGCGCTTGCATACGAACAATAGCGCCGACAAGTTTCAATAAAAATGATAATTCCTGATCGAGTCAAAGATGATTACTATATAGGTATAACAGGATTGAATTCGCACATAATAAACTCTGATTAATTAGCCTTAAATGAATATGACTCACGCTTTTGCAGTGTTGTCTGGTCGTAATTTATGGCTCGTCGTTATAGAAACGGTTAACGTACGCCTTACTTGGCTATATGCAAAATGTGGAAAACACTCGTAGAAACGTTGATAATCACACGTGATCTAACATCTACGTCAGCGGTAGATATGAACATCTATCGCAGCGTTATGTCAGGTAAATTAATGTGGAAGGTGACCTTGGTCGAAGGACGATGATTAAACGACTAACTCTTGCCGAAACATTCTATTATCCTCTACGAGTGCGTTGCGTGTGAAAGATTGCACGCCGTACTGTGCATTGCTTCTGTTTACCATAGAAAAATGGTGCTCGTCATCTAATAACATTGTTGTCTACACTAGCGTAAAATAATGATAGGTGCATTGACCAACGATATGATAATTAACTTCACGGAATAGTGCGATAACGTCGTTTAACGTTTCTAATTGACTGAATAACTGCCACTGAGCAGTAAACGCCTCAATTTATTTGACGCGTTAAATTATAATTATGTTTTTCATACTCAACTTTGGCGTCACGCACATGACGAGAGAATCCTCGCGTGGCGCGCAAAACGCTCGTCCCGAAGTTACCGCTCAATAACGACGTTCGCGCACGAAGCCGTTATATTTTATATTTTTCCCCGTTTGCTTATTTACAAGTACGATTCGCCGATTTGCAACAGCTTCCGATCATAAAATGCATCGTCTAACAGTAAAACTTGTTGCAACGTAACTATTTTCTATATGTGCACGAATCTAGGAAGTACGGTCGAGTTACGAGTCACGTGAGATATGAGGCACAAGTAAACATCACGGAGACTACTGAATTATTAGAAATCGAGGAGGAGAATTAAATTTTCAAACGATGAAAAAAGAAATTAAATTCGCATTAAATGACCGATAGGGTCAATATAGGTATTCCACATATGTGAGAATATTTATTTTTGCTCTTTATATTTTTTGATCAATGCACGTATTCGTGTACGAATCATCAATATTTACCCCTAAAAGCATACTCACGTGATTGTCATTTGCATAGCCTCCAACAACCATACATATACGTCTCGTTTCCCGAAGGTCTGTTTGTTCGTTGAAAGAGTCCCCGATAAATTAATCGCAGTCGAGAAATCCGCGATTACACATCATGAGTCAATGGAAAAGTAAGAGAGATCGCGGACGAGGCGAAGATGCTGTCCTAACAATCCGCAAATTAGTATGTCAGCGATTAAAAAGAACGCCCGCGACTTGAAGCGACGCCTCCGCATCTCAACCGATTTTCTAACGGTTCGCGACAAAATTGCCGTGTACCGTATGGAGATCTATTGCTGGATGTAACGGATTGCCACTTCTCGCCATTGAGGTTACAATCGTGAGTTTTATTCGAATATCCACACTGTTACATTCTTTCACATATTTTTTAACAAAGTATGTCCCTAGCAAAACTGTCGCTCTACATTTTAATGTTTACAATATGACAGCAAATAATATTAAGAAATATACCTGTATATGGCATTGTATACGTAAAGCAGTACATTGATACTATATGGCATCAATTTGTTAAAATCTTTCATTATTTTACCCGTGTTTAAATTAACTTCTCATAAACAATACGCTTTCTTTTGCAGAAAAGTGTTTGTAGTTCTCTATTCTTTGAGCAGTGAAAAGTTTGCAATAAAGAGGCATAAAATGACGCGGGAAGCAGAGGCGGAAAAGCTATAGGATCCGACGAGTGCATCCATAACGCTATATCCGCGAGAATCGTGCGACCGGCAGCCAAGGTTTCTCGCTTCGCCAACCTCATTAAAAGATTCGCGTTATATTGCGCGTAACGGCACGTTTTCGCGGGATAATTAATTTCTGGCCTGGGTTACCTGGGTAGAATACGTGCAGCTTCGTTATGATCGTGGCGCCACGTAACAATATTCTTTAGATCATTCTTATACCTACCTAATTGTAAGTGTGCAAGTTTCGCGTTCCGTTTGATCTGAATCTTCTTCAAGTTATAAGACAAATTTTTAACACATAAAAATTATAATAATATAAAACTGTAAAAACTATGCACTTAGATACAATATATATACATATATTATATATATATATATATTTACACAAATATATAATGTGTGTATATATGTACATACAATTAAATAAAAACATAAAAATACGTTAATTTTGTTTGCAAAAACAAAAATATAATAAGCCTGATTGTTTATATAAGGACTAATGAATCGACAAATAGAGCACCCGGATCAAATCAAAATGTAGCGCACCAAGGTCGCTTCTTGTTAATGATTACCATTGAACAGAGAAGTCTCTTCATTTAATACCGAGCGAACTGTCAGCTTTTATGATAATTGACGTTTCTATCGCCATATTAGCTACAACAATTTACTCCGCGTACTTTTTTCCCACGCGCTGAAATCCCACAGACGATGTGGACTGCAAACGGATCATCTTGCTTGTGTGAGAATTGTTGAGTTGAAATGAAGTATATAACGGACGTATGTGTATGATTAATCGTCGACGAATCGTGCACACTATACTAATGCGTGAATATACGGATTTTATCGTTTTCTAAATTGAAATTTGCAATAATTATTCAATAATTTAATGTATGCGTAATTCTTATACGTATAAAATCTTTTAAAAAGATCTGATTCTTTAAAATTTGGTGCATTTAGTGGAAAAAGCTCGTTGGAAAAATCACTCAATTGTTTTTAACATTTTAACAGTGATTGAAATGAAAGTTTTAGAAACGGTACATTTGCAGAAAGCGTGCGAAGAAGGTGTACGGAATTTAGAGCTCATTTACATCGAAGAGTCTATCGATCCGTCGCGCAGAAATTTCTCTTCGCTCACGTATATATATGTACTCGTACACGCTATGCAACGCGCTAACGGGTGTTGTCCCTAAACATGGGAAGACCAGTGCGGATCGGCTACGAGGTTGCTCGCGCGATCTGTTGCAAGCATTGAACTCACCGAGTGACGCACAATGTCCAGTTAAGGCTCGTATAAGCGGGACGTTCGATGCGGGACTCACGTAATCGATCGTTGTGATTTTACCGTCACGCGTGAGACATGCAGGATATAATCAATGTCTATTATATAATAATCCCAGTCGAGAGCTCCTCTTACGGATCGTCATCTTTAACATTTTTTTACAAGCTGGAATATACTCGAGAGATATATAAAATATTATAATTTCTATGCCGAAGATGAAATTAGATCTTAGATAAACTGTAATCAGAAATTCACTATCAACAATGAGAAAAAGAAGAAGAAGAAGATGATGATGATGAAGAAAAAGATGAAAATCTTCGATGCCGTATAATGCATCGCATAAAGAAGAAATGCATTGAACCATGCGAAATTCCATCGAAATCAAAAGTATCGTTGAGGCAATGCTTTCGTTTAATAACATTTTTATTACATTAATTAGCAAGTCATCAAGATTCAGTTGAATAAGATATAATCACGTTTCATTCACACAATGTTAAAGGAATAAACTCTATTTACAGCTTCGACGTGATTCAAGTTGAAGCAAGATTACTTCGCAGTTTATAGCAATAACTACCTCTCTCGCACTGATTACAAACGTTACGTTATCGTAGATATTGTACTATGCAATAGTTAAAAGAGAAGTGAGTCACGAGGGGAATCGCCTTGTGAATAACAGTGATGCGATCAAGGAAATACACGGAAAACGAACACGGTGCCAAAGGATCGCTCATATTTATCATCGAATGATGAGGTACTTAGACATACATAGCCAGCACGGAAATAACGTATTATTATTGGTTTGGCAGTAACGCGTATGCACGCCTCTATAGATGACTGGCGCGAAACGGTAAATTACAGCAATTTTGCCGCGCGCCGTCTAACACGTGTTACCTATTGTAGTGACGAGTCGGCAAATTGATTGCCGCAGTTACGAAAATTCACCGTTTTAACGGCATATATCGTAAGCTATTTTTCCCCGGTTTTGGAATGTTTCTATATCGGTGAAGCGCTACATTGACAGTCGTTACACTTTTATTTCCCATTCGATGTACGTGTCGAGATGAAACGTACATACGTATAATGTATATACACAATATGTTTGAAAAATTTTTAAACAAAAATTCTAAAAAAAATCAACAAACTCAGATATCGGTTTGATTTATTCATATCTACATAATCTCCTCTTTTCTCGATAAACGCAATAGAATCGCGGTACAATGATTAGAAACTATTATAGAAAGTATTTTTCTTTTGAAATAGCTGACGCGCTCTGTTTATAGCTTGGATCGTTGATACGTCTTCAAAAAGACTCTTCTTAAGCTCTAATTTTTATCATGGGAAATAAAAAAAGTTTGCCAGATCAGATAAATACGGAGGGTAGATCATTGTGATCTATCGTTTGACCAAAAACTGAGAGACAGTCCTGGCTGTGTGGCATTTTGTCATGCCAAACTGTAAACGTGTTCAGTGTTTCATTTAAAAGTTTTAAAACGATTTTTGAAATAATTGGATGCGTCATACATGATTTGAGCAGTTTAAAAAATTGATGTCTTCTAAACTATACAGGAATGCGCAAATGCGCCTGCACGCATTATACACAAACAGGATTATCTTGCTATTTTTAGTGAAACAACAGGTTACCTACTACTTTATTCTCTATATTGAAAGGGCCGTAAAACCTAATATAAATAAAAAGTAATATGGATAAAAATTGATACAAGAATTTGTTTTTTTAGGATTTTTGTCTGAAAACTTTACAGAGCTGTATCTGTACATACAGATTATCAATTTTACTTCCAGAATCCCCCCGGATCCTCTTACCGGTTTTCGTGATTTATTACAGCTCGTAATAGCATGATTCTTCTCTCTTATAATACGATATAATTGCAATAGCACTTAGCAGCGATGGATGTTCTCTTTATCTCTCTGTCTCCGTCTATCTTGTCCTTTGATACGAAAATTATTAGCCGTCCCACATGAAGATAGCGGATGGAGTGAAGACGTCATTTGTCGTATCCTCTACAATAATGTAACATCTTACATATACATAGACTGTCCCGCTATGTCGTTAAGCGTCATACAGATAGTGGAAATTAGAATGTAATCTAACTTTATAACCAGGATGTACTTGTTCCGCCAGGAGCGGAGCGGCTAAATCTTGATACAAGATGAAGAAATATTGCAAGTACACCCTTTTACACACATTGATTGGCTTCGGACAGTGAGTGAGAGAATAGTTGACTTAGAAGCAGGAAATCAATCATGGACTACAAGTACAGCAAAAAAAATTCATAAAATAAATCATATTTATACTAATATCTTTTTAACAACAATAGGACAAGAAATAAGATGTATGCTTATTGGCTAAATATGAGAAATAATTGAAATTGGCGAAGATATGAATTTTAACTACACGAAGATGTATAATTCAAGAGTTGATATAAGAAAAGACATAAAGTAAAATCCTCTTCGATTACTTTTGCTGAAAAACACTCCAAGGTCTACGGCATTATAAGAGTCCGTATAGGTGTCGGCCAATAAATATATATACGTGATGATACAAAATGAATGTAAAAAGAATCTTTGAAAGTACTCATTCGAAATAGACATTTACAGCGTTGGGTCTCACGTGTCTGGGTCGTAGACAAGGCTAGCGGAAGGAATTGTCGTCGCCTGCCTTCGCGACCGTCACCGGTGATCATTATCGGCAGAAGCGTGACGGCTGCAGTCAATGAAACGATAATCAAATTATCCGTATAATGGAGAGTAAGTATACGCAGCATCGTATGCACGGCTCGTTCGTCTCCTTCGTCTCGCAACTCCGGAAAAGACTCGCGAAAAGTAATTTGCGCCGTGACCCTCTCCGACACCGTCATCTCGAAGCTGAAATAATTGCGTCGTAACCGTTAAGGGGTGGAAGGTCGAGAGAGGAGAATCTGCGCGCGAGAGCACGTTCGGAGAGACGCGTGGAAGTATTATCGCGGGGAATTACATCGTGGTGTTACGTCGCGAATCGCGAGTTACCTATAGTACTTACACGACTGCACGTCGCGCCGCATTTATTGCGCTGTCCTGTCGCGAAGAGAGAGTGCGTTAATATCGCGGGATTAATAGACGGGCGATCCGGAAGCCGGGGTTGTTCCCGCGATCCAGCCCACGATACTTTTACGGGGAATCCCGTCAGCGGCGTCAGCAAATGACGATGCGGTTACATTCCTACGATTCGCTCTACCGCCTTTTGTTTTGCCCGTTTTTATAGAAAATGGAAAATGTGTTCATTCTCTCTCTCCCTCTTTGTATTTAGTATTATTTTTTAATACGTCATTATTTATGTTTCATTCATTGAATTTATATATATATATATATTGTCTCCTCCTTTGTTTTTTTAAATTAACTTTTTTAAATTTTTATAAATTTTCTTTATTCTCTGTGTATCGCTTTTGCTCTAATTTGTTTGTTATTAAAGGACTTTACAAGTTCTAAAACGATAATAATTCTCTCTTTTTCTTTTTAATTGTTAAAGAGATTGTTAATTATTATTAAAATTTCAAATGGAAGTGAAGATCGTATATAAGTAAACCCGCATTCATTTAAATCAATTTTTGCTTGAATATTGCTTTAACGATTGAATATTTTAGTCTTAATAGGAAGTAAAATATAATTAGCACAGCTTTGGAAGTATCGTTGCACAATGCATGGACGCATAAAATCTGAATAATTAGAAATTGCAAGAATTCCTTAAATCGCAAATAGACAAGTATTTACAGTTAGGATATCGGAATAATGATTAATTATGCGGATGTCTGCGGCGGAGCAATCGTTCTCTCACAAATGCAAATACGTTTATTTATTTTCATCATTATCACACGCGTACCTTGCCGTCGCGGAAATCGCTGCTTTACCATTTCTACAATACACCGTGTGCGTACGCATCATCACGCGATGACTCGGATAAACGTGATTTGCGAATAATACGTAACGCGTTACCGAGTATTATTGATCGGCCTTATGCAAATGCTGCGCGTATCGCACGTACTTGAGATAAATTACACAATCTTTCCGTAATCATCATCAACTTTTCATCGACAGCGATATAAAATCTGGCGTCGATCGACGAGTCGCGGAATTTGCATAAATCCGCGAGAGCGGAAGAGCGTGCTTGTAAGGTGTTACGCAATGCCCGCAACGCCGAGCTTCTTCCTCCAACTACCTTGACAAGCAGCGACTTTGTGGCTAGAGAGAAGTGGTGTCGGGTACCTTTCTCAAGACGAACAGTTCTCGTCATCACGGATGCTCTTTGTATATTGGAAAACTGAAATTGCTACTCGCATCCCTCGCATGCTAATCCAGCATATCAAAGTACTTACAAATTGCTGCTAATTTGTTTCGATCCACGATGCTCCGTTTTTCTCGGGATCGCAACATTTCCTATAACGGTGTAAAAGCGATTGCTCGTGCGCGTCTCCTGTTGTAACGTAATTATACAAGTAAAGTTACAGTAAGGAAAAATTATATTTAATTGCACGCGATTGATACCTCTGCGGACTAAACTATCCAACTGTTATTCTTCATTTTCGTCCCTTTTTCCCTTTTTCTTACATCGCGGACCTTAATCGTGGCACAAATAGATAAAAATATTCGAGCTATTCGAGTAATCTGCATTTAACATTAATTATCGTTAATTCAACGTGTCACGCAGGTGTAAATCGTTGCGCCCCTTACATTAAATTGCGCGCGTTCTTCGATTAAGGTCCAATTAGATCAGTGATGCGCAACTACATTTGAAGACGCATTCTCCCGAAGCAAAGCTTCTCTAGCATAGGTTTATATCTGTCCAAGGCCTATAGTTAGCCACCAATGCGTGACGAATGTACGACTAAGTTTTTATGCCCTTGGAAGGGAAGCAGGAAAGGGAATATGATCAGGAGCTCTTCGGGAGTATACAATTACTGATCATAATGAAGAGCAGTGATAGACGAGATTGTTTTCTCGCAGAATGTCGGAGCCTTAGCTCCACTTTCCACGATTTAAATTTTTTGTTAGATTTAAATCAATATTTCAAGGTAAGAATGAAAAAATATATGTAAGAAATTAAAAACAACATCAAAAGATTCATTTCTTTCATTATACTTTAATAACAGTTGAAAAAGATCTAATCTCTGATAATAAAACATAGGCGTTTGTATGTGTGTATTCCGATTAATCTAATTGAGTATTATTCTCCAATTATCCCGACCACAAAAAGATTGCTGATCAATCTTTAGATAAATTTAATCATCTAATAAGGTAACCATTGAAAATTATCTCAAAATTAAGATCCCATCATTGAATGACTTTTTTCCTGTTTCTTGTACTGACACAATACAACTAAAAAATCTGTCCTTTCTATTAATTCATTTGTCGAATCAATTACATTTATTTAATAATTGACATATATATATATATTTAAAAATAAATTAATAAACTTAATCAAAAGTATTACAGGTTGTACTTCTATTTATATGTATAAAGTTAAACAGAATAATAATGAAACTCATATAATCGCGTTTGATTTTATATACAGAAATCTCACGTTTCTCACATATCCCCACGCTATGCAGAGATGCAGCAATGCTTAGAAAAATAATCGACAAGTAAACAGATCCAGCAAAATTAAGTGAGCTGTATCGAACAAAACCATCTTGCGAATAACTTGGCTGAAGAATGCCTATAGCGTAAACGTAAACCATGGTTGGTGGTGTTCTATGTAAAGACGATTCGTGGAGACAAAGACCACGAGTGTAGTACACGCTCGGTTAAAAGGAGCGACCTCCTTGAGAACGGTCCTTGACTCGTAGAGACGAGCGAGATAAGAAGAAGACTACGACAACTACGAAGAAGAAGGAGGAGGAGAAGAAGAAGAAGAAGAAATGCTGGAAGTAGTAGTAGAAGTAGAAGAGGTGGAGTACGCGGAAAGAGGGAATAGGGATGGTGCAGGGGAAACGTTGTGGAAGAGCGGCGGTGGAGGACAACGGTAGGGGAAGAGAGCGAGTAATGGCGCCTGCAAACTTGGCGGCCGCGAGAGGTCGAAGAAGACTCCGCTTCTGAGTTCTGATGGGCGGCGAAGCCGGCACAAGGTGGAAAGACCAAGGCGGTGTAGCAACCGAGACGTAACCGGGTGCGAGAAGGACGAGCATCGCGGAAAGTGCGAAGGAGAGAGAAGTAAGAAAGAAAGAAAGAAAGAGATATGCTCGCTAGTCGCTGCCGAGGGAAAATGTATCCCGGTGGCGGCGGTGGCTTATACACGCCGCTCCGCTCCCCCTCTTCTTTCTTTCATCGTGACTTTCCTCGCGAACACACGGTCCGCCCCGATCCGATCGCGAAACGAAACTTGCGTTACCACGTTGCGAGAACATACCTTCAAGTTAAACGCATAGATACGCCGACGGCAGAATAATTCTCTATAGCTAGCCAAAAGAATCTCAAGCGGAACAAAAAATCACGATCGCTTCAAAATGCCGTGAAAATGGCTCCAACGTGATTATTTAAAAATTAATTTTCAATCAGTCAGAATTAGTCATTTTGACGTTATCATTGCTTTGCTTGGAGTAACATCTTTTTGCAAATCTTTATTATTATCTTTTCTACAATCTCAAAATTCTCCTTTATCCACAAAATTGAAGCAAAAAGCAGAGAAAAAAATGTATAGATATTAAAGTTTCTAAATAAATTGAATATTCATCTTGAAAATAGTTTTACGTTCTGCCAACAGTGCCAATAGACATACGTGGTGAGAGGACCAAATCTACGATTAACACATACGTTACGTAAAAAACGAGTTTTCAGTGTGATCGTTGAACCGGTGCACAGCGCCGGTGCACGGCGGCCGCGAGTCATCTTAATTGATAATTGGCAATTCAGCGGTCACGATGCGGTCGACCCTAATTTATCGTTCATCTCGCAGTCGACCACGTCGACGGACGCAAGCGCGCATTTGCGCTCAGGTATGCTCAGGTATGCGAGTGGAAGGTCGCAAGTGCTCCGATGTACTCATTCGTGACCGGAAAAATGCTCCCAGAGGAAAGGATGAGAAGAGTCAACATTATACCGATGTTGACGCACCCATGCACGCCATATGTGGCAAATGTACTCTCTTCCTTTCCCTCTTCCGCGCTCGCGCGAATGCGGAGAGAGAGAGAGAGAGAGAGAGAGGAGAGTCGTCTCCAGTCTCCTCAAGAACGGAGGATGCCTATAATCGGCAATCGACGACCGCGCCTCGGCCACTTTCGCGTGGTTTCCGACGTGGACACCGACGCGGACGCGGCGTAACCGATCGACCTCACGGTTAATCATCATCGCCCCGTGCAGGATTCTATCTCAGGCATACGCACCACCGCTTTTACGCGCGCACATATATATTACACGGTAGCGTAACTGAAATGTAATTTTAATATAGCCAGAGGTTCAGAGAGAGCGCCACGTCGGGGAAAAATGACGCTCGGCCGAGTCGAGAGAGTCGAGAATGCATTTCGGTGTCTATACACGGTTACATGTTATTTATAGCAGCTACGATGAGGTAAACGTTCATAGAGAAGCGAGCGAGATAACCGAGAGCGTTGTAGGTACTTGTGCACACGTGATAAACACGATGCTTACCATATTACGGCTATTTTTTTCTTTTTCCAGATACCTCCAGATCTCTCTAATTATGATCTCTCACCCCCAACGGAATGTGATAAATAGTTGCTCTTCTTTGCGAGACGAGGGAGATCGTCCTGTCGAGTTTTGTCGGGTTTCGCCTATTAAATCGACAATGGTAACAATATTGTTAATTTCCTCTCAGAGTATGCATTTTATAAATCTAGCTCCGGAACGGCGATTCGTATAATGTAATGTTCGGTCATCTTTTCAATGCGCTTTTGCGTTCCCAATTACCGCGTACACCGTATATAATTTTCTTATCTTAAATTCAATTTCGAGGATGTTCAATTACTAAGCCTTTTCCTTTGCTTTGCCCTCGTCATATCACGTATAACAATATTGTCGGAAGAGAAGTTATTTTTACGCATTAGCAACCACATTTTTACAACCTTCATTTAATCTCACGACTGTGAGTCTCAAGCGAGTCTCCGACCGCAAATTTATACTATTAAACACATTTGTAATTCTAAGCTTTATTTACTTAATATGTAAGAGCGCGCTTAATGTCAATATAGGAGGTGAGAGTCGGACGACACGTTTAAATGTACTGTGAAAATACAGAAGATTGCCTCTTTCTAGGTATAAAGATCCAGAAAGAGAACCGAAGAATCAACTGAAACCAAGGTTGAAGTTAATCGCCTTCGGCGAAACCGGCTCTTAGGACGTTACCAAGAGCGTGCACGGGGTGGTGCTTCTTACGGTACATAGTAGCGGATTAAAATGTGAAAACTAGATACGCAGCACGCGGGATTAAATTCCTACGCAGCAGGTACACCGGCGCAAATTTGCAAGAGCGACGCGCTAATTGCGATCATCCGCCCTTCGCGGAACGCGGCTAAATAACGCATATTTTTCGAACTCTACCTGTAAATAAATCTGATTTCTCTCTTCCACGAATCGCTATTAATTATTCGAGTTGCGCGCCGAGACTTTACCCATAAGCAAAGGGATACGCTCGAGCGATTATACAACCACCCCGATCGTCCATCAACCGTAACGACCATGGCAATCCCTTCATCCCCGCCCCAGTTCGATCTTCACGTGGATCTGCACCTGGATCTGCGTATGTATATGTGTGTACTTGCACGCGCACTTGTTGCTAATTGTAAGCGCGACTTGGAATAGCAAAATACGTGCCTGTTGCCTCACTCAGCGGGATTTATATGGGCATCGATATTCTCCGCGTACTCTTCTTCGCAGTTCGCGGGAAGGACGCGAGTGTAGTCAGGCGTGGTCAAGGCGTGCAGATCAGCCACCACTGCAAAGCTCGGAGCTGACCTCAGAGGGGCCGCTCCGGATCGCCGGGAATGCAACCGCGACGGAAACAATCGCGAGAATTCCCGAGGATACTCTCGATGAGAGCCCAACATTCTCCATCGCACGAAAGCCTATATATATTCATTCGCCTCGTGTTTCAACGTTTCGATTTCGATTTCGTTCGGAAACGCTTATACGTGAAAATTTGTCTCGTAAAATTTTGCTTCACGTTCACTTAAACTTGCAATATTGTACAATGGAAAAAGGGAATAGACGAAACGAAAGAAAATATTATATTCTTCCTGTATTATCCAAGAAAAGAATCAAGATAATAACAAGACGTAGTCGCACAAGCGAAGATTACTAGTGAGCTACCGGGAGATTGTCCGAAGGGCAATGCTTTGATCAACTCGATTCACAAGCTGCGGGCTTAATTCCAGCTTTGCAGGCTAATTAAAGAGAGTCGCGCAGGAGGAGAACGTGTATGAAGCGGCATCCCAATTGATGAAGATTTCATAGCACCCTCCTAATTTCCATACCGCGAAGACTTATACCATAATTATTTCACGAATCACGAGGCGTTCCAATTGTTTTAAATAAATATTCAGCTTTTTTATAAAATTTTCATTTAGGTTACATGAGACATCAATTTGGTAAAAGTTTCTGCATAAATCTTTAAAGATACTTAAGATATTTCTTTTATTGTGTCGCGTTTAGATATTCCTTTTTTAAATTCACAATGTTAAAATGTAAGCGGATTTTGTGAAATTAACTTTACGACACAATATGATAATGTATTTAATGTAAGAATAACAATTAATGTAAGATTCCTTAATATTAAACAACCTAAAGACTAGAATGTAAAGGGAAGTAGAAGTCAGCGCGCAAGTATAACAATGGAGATGTTTATAAGTTCATTTTTAATATAAAATATAAAAAGTTAATATAATGTCCGTACGCGTTTCGACTTACTTCAAGTCATTCTCAACGGAATTCATATAATTCAATTCAGTATATGACTTGAAGTAAGTCGAACCGCGTACGGACTTTATATTAACTTTCTATACTTTATATTAAAAATGGACTTATAAACATCTCTCCATTGTTATACTTGCGCACCGAGTATCGCGCTGACTCCTACTTCCCCTTACATTCTAGTCTTTAATGTAATTATACGTTTTAAATATTTAATTAAATTTCACGAAAACGTTAACGATGAGTGTTAACAAGGCTGTATAAGGAGACACTGTAATAATAAACTATATTTTCCTGAAATCATCGACGGCAAAAGTATCGTATAGCCTTGATACCGCAAAAGAGCGATCGCGAGTTGCCGCAGACAAATAATCATGTACCGTCGAGGACGACTGCGCTATAATTATTAATTATTTCCAGCAGAGACGCGCGGCAGTTGCAGTCGATAGAACGCGTTTAAATTAGGTCTCGCGTGTAATACTTTGTTGCGCAATCAGTGCCAAGTTCAAACCGGGTCACTCACGAGATCGCTGAAAAATGTTTACGCGGGGTAAAAATAAGTTTAAAAAAAAACAAAATTTATTATTAATACTTTATGTATTCCCGAATTATTTTTAATAAAGTTTTTGAGGTATCTATATTTTGGTTTCAATCTTAATAATACACACACGTTGCTGTAATTGTTGAATAAATAATTAGTGCTTTTCAATCATCTTAATGTTATTGGGAAATCACGTTTCACTTATTCGGCCTCACTTAAGTCATCTTACTTTAGATTTGCCCCTTTAGATGTTGACATTAATATTCGATTTAATTTATAACACATTATAATAGATCTACAAAGATAAGATTAATATTTAAAGTGTAAATTACATCTCTCAAAGAATAAGACATTAAATACGAGCTTATTACGAAAGAAATAATGTCGGCTACGCTACGCGAAACTCGGGGCAATGCTTTTATTTACCATAATAGTTAGAAAGTTAGTGAATGTAATACCACGTAATTTGGAGCAGCTAGTGCTTCAAATAATCCGCGACATACTTTTGATTGTCTTATTAAAAAATAAAACAGTGGATATTAAGCTAATGCATTGATATATTATTTTTTAAGACTGTACATACTTATATTACAATACATATCAATTTAATTAGCGGTAGCGTGTTATAGATACTTTAAAAGAATTTCTTTATTATTAACGTGATTATAAATAACACTAAAACAGTATAAAATATACTGATATATGATAAGATTATAAGGCGCGCAAATAGTAAAATATTGTATATTAAAGGATGTAATTAATTTGATATCTTATATTAGTCATTTCACATGGACTACTTTAAAACCAATTTACTTTATAAATTAAAGCATTTCAGATTTCTAATTTAAAAACTCCTGAAGAAAAATTATCAATTTCTGTTAATAAATTCATTCAATCATATCTATTCACAAATATCAAGAAACAAAAGAAATTGAACAAAGAAAAATGTATTACACAAATATAGTTTAAATATTTATAATAAATTTACATAAAATACTTGCTTGGTTATATAAAAATATTTCAATCTCTCTTACGGAAATATAAAGTGTAATTTTTATGCAACAGATTCTCTTTTTTTTGTTAATAATAATTATTTACATTTATATAATTAACAAATATTAATTTCCGATATTATATCGTCGTTAGGTCGTTTTATATTTCCTATTGTCATCAAATATGGCAGAGCATTAAGCGAGATACAAGCCAACGTAATCAATCGACCATCGCAGCTATTTACTCTAAACCACACTAATTTCCAACGTTTTCCATTGTAATCGGCAAAACTACAGGTTCTACGCACAACCGCGACCTCGGCAATGTCGAACCTTTCGCTGTCGATCTAAACCGACGGCGACGACGTCACGCTCGCTCGAATCGAACTAAATAAATCGTCGTGGCGAAGTAATAGAGAGTGTATTGCGCTCGGCAACGGTAATAACGATATAATATCGTAATATCAAGTTGATTCCAGGAAACAAAGCTGTAATAGTCCTCATCGGATGGCAAACCGTGCAAGAAAAGACGCGAAAGTCGTCGTGTTTACGAATTTATCTGTAAGATGATGTGAGTAGCCCCGCTACATAGTGGGCGGATCAAATGGGGTCATCGTTAACTCTCTCGCTCCCAATACGCAGCTATATCTCGGCAAATTAAATTCTCGTTCTACAAGATATTTTATAAATCAAGATTATTTACATCGATCTTTTTACAGCGATTTTTAATTTGAGAATGAGAGAGTTAAAAATAGATACTTGCGTTGATCTTCGGCTGCAATGGCATCCAGCACTCCGCGAAGGATCATCCAGAGGATCAATCCTGTCGCTCTCTCCAGGTATCCTTGCTTTATCCTTGATAAGCCGCGTTACTCACTCGAATCACTAGACGCTACACTCGCGACGCCCTCCGCTTTTCTTTCTCCCCATTTTTTTTCTTTTCTTTTTCAATCGTCATGTTATCTCCAGTCGCGTCATAGAGGCCTTTCTTGTACGAACGACTTTACCCGTCTTGGGTACGCACTCGCGATGAAAACCGGATTCGAGGGCCGCGAAGGTACGTATGTGTCTTGTCACAGAAAGTATCCGCTCGAAATCACTACACTTTGTCGCTTAAAAGTAGTATGGATACTGTTGGCAGATTTAATTCGCGCCTGCCTGCACTTATTGCATTTATTGGTAAGCTCGACGAGTTCCGGCTTCTTAATAGATCACGTTAGTAAAGAATGCAGCGTAATGACAAATATATATCGTCTCATCTCGAAATAGAAAGAATCAACTACGATCAGTTGTTTTCTGCATCTCCTCTTATCTTTCATATCGATTTAATATTTTGCGCTTGACAAGCATATCTAGATTTAAACGAGAATTCTCTTCATTACTGTCGATGATACTTGACAGATAGAAACGACTAATAGAAATGACTAATAGAAACTGCAGAGAGAAAAGTAAACGAGACATCGAAATCAAATAAAAAATTGTAGTTGAAGTTTCAGATATTCATGTTTACGTCATTTTTCATTTGCGCAACATAGCAATCTCGTAACAAAGTGCAGAGAGACTGGCAATAAGTCATGCTAACTTATTATATACACCGACTTTTCCGTCTATGTTTAGTTTCAACTAGTCACGTGCTAATGCGATAATTTAATTACTGAGAATGAGAACCAATTAATTATGGAAACTGCGATCGAATAAAAACCATCGCATTTTTGATCAACTGGCTGGATAAGCATTGAGTTCAGCGTTTCTTTTTTAAGGTGGGCCAACCGAATGTCTGCGTTGGTATATATCGCCACCGTCTGTAGCCACTTTCTAAAGTGATTAAAGTACTTACACACACCGGCGTGATATAGATATCCGATGATACGATTACTTTCAACCATTTTATAAAACGAACGAAAGGCTAGAAATATTATCTGCTCTAAATTGCTCAATATATGTATAAGGTTTTCTATAAAACACGATATTACTAGGATAAACGCACGGGGTGAAAGGTAAAAAGATCGGCAACGTTCGTGCATGAACAAACTGCCATTGGAAAGAAACATATACTTATTTATTCTCTGTCACGTAAAAAAAAAAAAAAAAAAAAAAAAAAAAAAAAAAAAAAGAAAAGTAGGTATCTGATTTGCGTTACGCCCAGGCGACCGCATAATTTCTGATCGAGCCGCCAACACACCTCGCGCACATCCTTGACACCATCTGCCTAAAGGATGTGCTAAAGGTCGGCATCAACGTACATCCTGATGTAATACCAGTAGACGTTTAATTTCGCGACAAAAGAGCGCAACGATTTCCATGAAATGTTCAAAGTAGAAGTCGTTAGCATTGTAACAACGGATTTGTGCGTGTAAATTTATTATTTTACAAGAAACCTTCAAAGTGTAATGTATTCTTTAGTTGACACCATTTCTTCGGCTGGTTACTTTGTAAAAGTGAACTTGAAGATCCTGTTACTAAAGCGGCAAGATGAAAGTACGTAAGAAGAGTCGACGGTCGCCGAGATCTTCGAAGCCTGAATCGACTTGATAAGGAAAACAAGACGACTTTTTATCTCTCTCTCGGTCGTAATGTGAACTGATCAGAAATAATACCGACGATAGCGCGTTTGTTACGTCGAGGACGAACATCCGTTCTAGCAGGAAATACGCAATCGCTATATATTACACTAATCCGTAAGTTGTGCTCCGAGATTATAAGAGATCTTCAAAAAACCCCTGGGTGGTGAATCGACATTTGTAACGGCAACGCCAAAGAACGTTTGAGAGTTTAACAGAGACAAACATTCTAATCGTGTCCTTGAATGATTCCGGAGTGATTCCAGTTACGACGATAGACAGTATAGACACTAGCGAATAATCTCGGCCTTGACTCTCGAAGAGGCCAAAGCCGCGTCAGCGTCTCAACGATCGACGACCTGCGGAACCGCAACATGATCTGCAGCAACACGGATCGGTCGATCCATCGTGCTGAACCAAGTCGCCGTCGATCAAACGTGTCGAAAGAGATCACTGAACCCCTTCGCACTATTACAACGTGAATTTCCGATTCTTCCAAATTGGTTCCCAAATCGATCGAAACTTTTTATAGGGCGGAAACCGTCGCGTCGACCAGGGTGCTCCATACGGTGCGAAAACGATCTCCATTGGAAAGTAGAGCGATTGTACATTGGCGCGGTACCCCAGACGTAATACGGGACGTTTGGAAAGAGATATGTCTGTGCGAGGACCAGTTCGTTTCCGCAAACACTAAGACTTACCCGTCCCCATGGCTGACAGCAGCAGCCTCCTTCCGCCTCAATCCCTCTGCGTATCCAGGATGCAATCTTGGCTGAATTTGTATTCACTGTACCAGGAAAGAAACAAAAAAAAAAAACGACGATGGATGATGCGGAAAGGACGACCTCCTCGTCCAGCCGGGAGACCGCGAACGAACTGGTACCCGGAGAAGACTTTTGGTGAGACTCGAACGTGAGACAACGACGACGTCATCACCGGCCTGGTGTCTCATTGGCCGACCGTCCTCTCGATTCTCAGTTGTTTCGCCTCTCTCTTTCCGAGTGCTCCCTCCTCTCCTTTTCTTTCTACACGAGACTCCTCTCTCGCCGCTTACGTACACGGTACACGTCCTCTCCCTCTTTCGGGCCCTCTTCCTCCTTCTCTCTCGCGCGCTTATTCTCTCACCTGTTCTCTCTCGCGCTTTCACGTGGCCGCCCGAGATATTTCCGTCTCGCTCTGCTGCACTCCCACGACAGGACTAGACCTCACGGTAGAGTCGCTATACGTGCGCGAAGTCAGTGAGCTCAACGCCTGGAACCAATCTTCGATTTGCACGAAGGTCTACGTGTAAGGTATATACTCGAGGCACAGATACCCGTGGGTTCAAGTGTCTCTGGATAGACGATACTGTAGGTAAAGGTCAGTTAGCGTTATCTCGCGAAGGTAGACTCAGCTTACTCAGCGCGGGAGCTTCATGTTATATTTAGAAGGTTAACGGGTTACCGGACTTCAAACCCTTTGGCTTTAGCTGGCTAAACAATTCTACACGTACTGTAACAACTTTAGATCAAGTATGCAGTACGAAGACATTCTCGAATTCGAACTTATTTTTTAAGTACAATGTTAAAATAATTTCTATAGGAAAGACTAATTAGTTCCTAATCATCAAATATTAAATCATGCAGTCTAATTTTTATTTCTGAAATTATAATTTGCACTTACTCTCTGTGCACAATTTAACGAAGATAATATCACAGGATAAAAAGGATATAAGATTACAAAAAAGCATGGAACAAATTATGAAAGAGTTATTATTAACAACGTATTAACAGTTCGATAACGCCGGGTAAACGTTCGTTACAAATTTGATCAATGATTGCTCTAAAAGAATCGTTAATATTATCTTCAAAGTAACAAGCATCCTTCCTGAAAGGGTCAACGATACTGGTTGAACCAGATAATGATTAGATACGAACTGAAGTCCGTTCGCCTGAACACTACGGCTATATGAAATCTACATTCATCTATGCATCGAGTATAATTTCCTCATCAGAGTGATGTTATACAAGATAATTTAAAGTTACGGTTCAGTCTTCTACCACATAAATGCATAAAAATCAATGACTGAAGCAAATTATCAACGATGTAATAACATAATATAATTAGTAACGTATTAAGTGATATTAATGATCGTTAAATGAGCTTTTCGAAAAATGTAGAGGTGAAGCGATCTACCTGAATGCGTTTGAAAGTTGCATAAAAAATGAAGAGTAATGTTAAACTACTTTAAGTATAACATGTAATTGTTTGTATAATGAGTTGGGAAAAGATTCATTTGTAAGACTTAAATGTCACGTATCTTCAATGAGTAAATAAAGAACTGGGTTGGAGACAGAGTCACAACATATCGTTGCTTGCGGATTTACGGAAGCTAGATCTTTTGAAAGTCTCATGGATCACTGCTCAATGCCTAAAAAAATTATACCGTGTATCATGGACCATTACGCCGATCCGCGGAAAAGAAAAATTTGTACAATCCAGGGGAAATGCAGCAAAGTATTTACATCATTAATCCTTACACCTTGCAGAAGGAATACTATCGCTTCTTGTATTAAGTGTTGAACTTAATTCCTGCCACGCTCGCTTAATTTAAAACAATGTTCCATACCTTTAAAAAATCTAACAAAAAATTTTTGTAATGTAATATGATAAAAAGTTTGACACACTTTTTAGCACATTACATTAAAAAAATTTTTTTTTAGATTTTTTAAAGGTGTGGAACATTGTTTTTTAAATTAAGCGAGCGGCAGGAATTAAGTTCAACACCTAATATTTCTACTTCAATATCTGGAACCAGAAGAATGAAATTCTAGTTAACACCAAGGGCATCGCAGCTAGGAACTTTCAATTCGATCAAATTTTCAACTGTCGCGCGATGAAAAGATTTAATTTATTGGTTTTTAAAATAATTTAGAAGAAATTCCAAAATTAAGAAGAGATCGATTCTTAGCCGTTTCTTTTATTTCAAATTGTGTTTAGATTTTTTGAAAGTATGAATTTATTGATAATCCAATGTCATAAAACAAGAAAGTTTCTTATTGTTTTCCACAATTTATCAACTATATAAAATTTTAATAATAATAGTAAAAAGAGAGATTTCAGCTGGTTTTAATGACACCGTAGCCTGTAGAATCTGCTAGTGAGATGGTGTCGGTGAACTCGGGATGCCTCAGGGTGTTTCACAGGCGCGGGTCGCGAGAAGAATCCACGGATACATACGCGCAGGTATACATAATTTGTATCATTATGTTTAATTTATCGCGCGCACTTCTACGCACGGTTTGACCGATTCGAGAGTGCGAGAACCTCCACACATACATATATATATATATACGGACAATTGGTGTCATAAATAAACATCTGCACGCTGCCTCAAAGCTCTAATGAACGCACTGAATAACTCATCGTGCGTAGATAAACAGACGCTTCCTAAAATTTGCAACGTTCTGAACAATGTAGATTCCGTGACTAAAGGCAACGCCTCGAGGAACGGGTTAATTTTTAAACGAGGGCAAGCGCACGTTTCTTGCACTTTGTTTTACACTAAAAGGAAACAATGCCAAGAGTGAATAAACATGGAAAAAAAAGAAAATAATTTTTCCATTTCTTTTCTCTCTTCGGAGACTGTTTTATCTTAAATTTTATGCTAAAAATTAATCCTGAAAAAAATATTCATCTATGAATTATGTATAAAAGATTTAGTTTATACTAAACACTTGTTTGCTGACTCATTTTTATTCTCTTCGACATACTTAGATAGCATGGATAACATTCCAACGATATTGTTACAACATTGCTATAATATTGCTACTTGGAATGTTCCATGCGCTACGTGGGAATATTTTTTATTTTCATCTTGAAGTGGTTATTTCAAGTGGTTCTTATGCTCACTCATCATTTCTAAGGCATAATTATTCTTATAAATTAATTGGGTTCAAAAAGTCGTTTGCGTTAGGTATATGATTGGGACTGCTTTTTCTTCTGTACTCACGCATTAATGGTCCCGTGCATTATTGAAGCTTATTGCGATCACGAACGCGGGTATAAAGAATATGGATGGTAGCACCCATACTTTTACATCGTCCTTTAAAATTAAAAATATTATAATATTAACATTTTATTGCAATACAATTGTTTATTTTTTAAATAATTGACTTTGTCTTTCATTATATCCTTTTCTTGAAATATGCTATATTCAACTCACGTAGTTTTCTTTTATTCGAGTTTAAGAACCCATGTATCACACTCTCCTGCAAATGAAACTTTAACGAAATAATCATCGTGGACGATGATAAAGAGTTTACCATCGTCCACGAAAATAAATCAAAGAATTTGTACATTTTATTGATGTTTCGTTCTATGTATCGAACGTTATTAATAATCGTGATCAAGCATATTCGCGATTTTCTCGTATTAGAGATCGGTATTCTTATTTGAATTTCTCTCTTTCAAATATTTTTTTAAGTAGAGAGAAAATTAGACTGTTATTATTTAGCGCAAAGAATGCGCGATGAAAAATACGAACGAAAGTATATCTACGGCCCTGTAAGAAGATACCTTCCGAACGTCCGATGAATTCCTGCAAGACGCGCTCGCGCGCGAGCCGATTCCTGATGCCTGATGGTGTGGGTAACGGGTTCGCGACGAAGCGCGTTCATTTCGTATTCCCTTCGACAACGCGTCTCATCCGCCTATACCGAGACCTGCGAGCTGGCGATCGACTCGATCGGATTTCAAAAGCTCCGATGCGGTGGTTGGGCATTTGTTGTAAAACCACCTTGCAAACAGCCGCAATCGGTGTCTTTTAGGGCACGTGTCCGCGCATATGCGAGATGCCGGTATGCTACCTTTTAGTCGTCTATCCTTTTAGCTCCTTAGAATAACGATCACTTTTGAGAAAACTTAACATTTATACTTAACATTATATAGGCTATACAAAAATATGTTTTCTTTATCTTTTCATCATTGAGATAATTCCAAAATCGTTGCTTTCTTTGGCTTTCTTTTTTATTGAAAAATGACAAAACACTAAAATTCAAACATAGGCGTAACAAGAATAGATTATGCATTCCTATATATAAAATTGTCACTTTCGGCTTGGAAAGAGTGAGATAGCTTGAAATATATTGGCCTCTCTTTCCAAAGTGAAGAGAGATACTGATATCAATTCTTTCTAATAAAACAGATGCTAAGATTAGGAAATACGCAGTCTATTCATCTACGTGTATCCCTACTGAAAAAAATTACGTCACGCTGTTGCATGATGAAGTCATGTAATTAAAACATGTAAATCACGGAATGTAAGTAACGGATTGTTCCAAGTCAGTACGCGATTTTTTTAAATGACGTAATTTGAAAAATCACATGATATTAGAAATAATTTCATCCATCATGTAATTTTATCGTTACCGAATTTTAAAAAATTGAATGATAAAAATAGAAGAAAAAAGAACATACTATCATGTGTGTGTGACTTTTCAAATCACGTACTTAAAAAAAATTACGTTCTAATTTGGAATAATCCGTTACGTGATTTAAATGTTTTAATTACATGATTTCATCATGCAACTGCGTGACGTGATTTTTTTCAGTATAGCGATGAATTTAAATTCGTACGTCAAGTTCAAATCGAATGACAGATGAATGTATACATATATCAAGAGATAAGGAAGATCAATTTTACCATAATTATCTAAGTGTGTAATAACATGTCGTATCGACGCGACAACGACCGCAGTGAAATATAAGCAAACGAAATTTGTAATAGGTCCGCATTTATCAACGTATAGGCACGTGATTACGCGAGGCCGGGATAAGTATCTCCGGTAAAACATAAACTCGTTGGCGCGGTGGTCGGGTGGTGAGATCTTATATGGGGTTCCCCTATGGTTACAAGTTACATTAAGCGATATCGCGTCGATGAGATCCCGCGAGTTTCAACGTCGCGCATATATATATACCGCGGGATCCTTTATTACGTAAATAATTATCGTATGTAGAATAGGCTTGCCTTGCCATGAATCGTCGCACGAGGCTATAGAAGAGTGAAACAGCAAGGAGGAGAGAAGAAATACGCAATTACTGGCAGATATATTTATCGTTGGCGAGTAAGCTAAACACTTGGCCTAAGCGGTATTTTCGCCGCATCGCATCGCATCGCATCGCATCGCATCGCATCGCATCGCATCGCGCCGAGCAGCGCGCATCATTCCGATAGCGATGTGCGTGCCGGGCCGTTGCGTCGATAGAACATGGTTTTACCGTGATAATTGGCCAATTTGCGAACGAGGCGCTGGGCACGCGTCTGTCTCCCGGCCGCGCCGCGGCGCAGTGAATGATCGCCGCCGATCCGCCAAAGTTGATTCATCATCGCACTCTGCACAGTTGCGCAACAATGCCGCGGCTGCGGGTGCAACAGGAATTCCTAGATTAGTCGATGCCGTAACGTGCTCACCATTTTCATGATAAGGCCGAACAGTTTCAAGCTCTTTGAATTTTAAACGAGACACGCGCGACACACGTACGAGAGGAAAACACAAAAACCAATCGACGACGCGATTGAAAGGCAATTCAATCCAACATTTTTTACCAAACATGTTTCGTCACGCGCGTAAATTATATTCATTGTCTTATTGAATTGATTTAACGAGGAAAGAAAAAGCTGAAGAAATAAAAGAAGGTGTTATTTAATTGAGATTAAAATAACTTACTTCTTTTCTCCCCTTGTGCTATTATTAGGTTTGTGTACCGAATTCAAATTAGCATAGTTGGCGCCACTCACGCTATTGTGTTCTTTTTCCTACTAGAGAGATACGAAGCACTTTCGAAAAAAGGAAGAAACGATGACATCACGTATAAGTCAAGAGAGTAGTCTGCATCCAAGGCGATATTTTTTTAGGCCGAGCGTTGAAATCACCGAGTAGCACCAATCGGTCCATTCACGTGGAGCGTTATGTGAATTAGTCACCGAAAGAGTGACGGACTTACCAGATGCTGTTCGTGCGCGTCAAACTTGATTATAATAATTAACGTCTATTTTCTTTTTATGAATTATTACGTCACGCTGTTCAAAAGTTATCGAACTATGATTGAGACGAATAAGACGAAGAATCGCTTGGCGATGATGTCACGGCAAGTACAGCAGACTCAGGGCGCCAAAATGTTTATGTTCATTACTGCGTTGGTTGAGTTATTCTTAACTAGAATCAACGACCGAAGGATTCACGGACACGATAGATGTACGGATCCTTCAGCTAGTGAGCTACGCCGCGTGACGGAAGCTCAGGAACGGAAGCCACTTTACTTTCGGTTCTCAATACACCTCATTATTCGCCGTGATGCGCATTAATGACACTATCCCGTAGTTACCTTGCTTGCGTAATTATTCGCTTATCCTTATGATGAGCACTCGTTTACTGCCTTCTTAATTTTTATTCCTTCGCTATAATCACGTCTGACTTCGCAGCTAGGTCTCTAGCGCGATTTTTCTTACCAAAAGAGAATCCTGTAATGTAAAGGAAAATGGATGATTTTATATACTTTATATTAAGTTGATTTTTCTCACTTTTGAAACTATATACGTGTGTGTGTATATATATATATATATATATAATCTTTTTCTATTTTTAATTTACAAAAAATCATCGAGAATATTTAAATTTTTTATATTTAACTTTTATTATTATAATAAATTTTTTTTTCTGATAGTTTTCAACGAGTAAAAACAAAAAATTATTTTCATTTTATTAAAGAAAAAAATAAAGATAAATTTTCTATAAAACGCTTACGCTACTCGCAACTTAAAAATAAAACGTATAATTTTCTGTCAAATGTATTATCTCGATAAGTATTATCAATATTCTTAAATTGAATCATTTTTAGCGGATACACTGTTGCTGTATATAGCGTTGTAGAATAAGGTACTTGCACGAATGACACTTTCTCCGAAATCAGCAGCTTCGCCGAACGGAATTTTCGAGACCCTCGACATTTCGTAAGCCTGGTGTATTATGGTTACGTGGGCAGCTCGTGCGCGTCCTACGCTATCCTCCACATCTCGCGCCAAATCGAGTGCCGATATTTTCTTTTCGCAGAAAAAGCGAAATGTCGCAGAGATGAGTCGTTTAACGATTGCAATATAAATGTCTTAAAAAACTTATATATACTCTTACTATATACAGAAAACACACAAATCCTACAAATAAAATATTAAAAAATAAACTTCTTTTTTTAGAAATAAAGAGAAAAGGGAAGAGAATAAATGTTTAAAACATTCTGTACAATAACAACTTCAAGGCAATTTACAATTAGAAATACAAGTTCCGACTTTTAGCGTAATAAAATAATTTTTGTGACATGCAATGCACTTGGGAAAATAGAAACGTAGAATAACCATAGGAATGGTAAAACTAGATGACAGTAGCAGAATATAACTTCTTACGTATTAAAGTAAATTGAGGTAAAGCAGATTAAAGGAAATTTGGATCATAACTCCATTATTGATAATTAAATTAATAATTCGCGACCCTGCCTAATGGAGAAGGATATTTATTCTCACGTCGGTTTTGCGTAAAAGGACGATATGGGCGTATCCTGGCATTGCCGCGGCGCCGAAGCCGCGATTTGCAGACCCATAACAGACGGTGGAACGTCGTCGAGGTCACTCGATAGGGCGTTAGAAAGATTCAAGAAAAAGAGGGAGAGAGAGAGACGATTAGGAATCTCTCGAAAGATGCTCGCACGCAGCCACGCAGATTCCTACGGGTAACGTTTTTCAGGATGTGCCGGACGAAGATGGGTTTGGAACAGGAATAGCAAGAATGACGTAAGCGCCCAATGTGCCACGCAGCCAGCGGCCAGCGCAAATACCTACACACGCTATGTTGTGCACGCACACAAATCTTGCGCTCGTTCACCCGCGTTAGTTCCTCGTTGTCGTGACGGCCAACATCGCGGTTGCAGTCACCACTGCAAATAATCAAAGAAATCGACCGCGCGCGCAGCTCGTGATCGCGGCTACGTTTTCTTTCGAATTTCCTTCCCGTTTTCTCAAGAATTTCCATTCAAAGATACAACCAACGTATAATTCATTACATTGCGAGAATACACGCAAAATGAATGTAAAGAATTTACCGTGGAAATTAAAGTAAATTAAATAATTATTCTACACACATCGTTCAATTTTTCCTCTCACGTTAAAATAAAGAAGCACGATGTCTTAAAGATTAGATAAAGATAAGAATGCGAATCGGATCGAATGGAATTTGTCAGCATTTCCTTATACGATCCGAAGAAACTCGTGAATAAACATCATCAGGTGTTGCTTTTAGATCTGCATCAAAATTATATTGCAGATTGAAGATTAACGAAGAATGTTGGGAACGAGCTCAAGGAAATTCTAGAAGACTTTGGAAGTGATTGAACGACTAGCAGGCGGCAAGTCACGTAAAGAAGACGTGCCTGGCATCCAAACTTGAAGCTTGCGTCGCGCGCTGAGTGGTGTGCTGAGTGGGCAAAAATTGCAATGACAGTACATACGTTTAGCAACGGTAAATCCGATTCTCACTTTGCAAGAAAAAATATATTTGGGTAAAAAAAAAAATGTTCTTACATTCGCGCCAATGTCGATCATATGCGAAAAATAAGAAAGCAAACGATCGAGTGAAAAACATGGCAAAATTCATCCATTTTAGAAATTTTCCTTAATTGTGTATGTGTGTGTGTGTATTATTAATTGTTGTAATTAAAGTTAATTGTTATATATCCACAATTAATTACGATTGTAGAATTAAATCTGAATTATCATCGAACATGATGATAATTCAATGTTGAATTTGCAGTGAACCTCGATTTTCAGCGACATTTCAAATACAATATCAGAGAATGCGTACTCTCGGTTATTAATAAACATAAAAATGGGAATTCGTTATGAAGAAGTATGCAGCTCCAGAAACACGTTTCAGTTGCATCCCACTCACGGCGTCACACCGGAGGCTCGATTCAAGGTGATGCGCGGCTGGTACGCAGAGTGCGGCCGGATGCACTGGCAATAATGTATCCGCTATCAAATGACTTTGTCCTTCGATACTAGTTCGCTTAGATTCACCTAGCGAAAGTCACGGGGACGGTCGCAGGCGTGATAGTATCGGCAACCTAATATGAGAAACATGTTCCATTACAAGCAACCTTCCACTCTGCAGTTCCTCAAGATCAACGTACGACCTCTACCGCGTTCGTGGGAGATCGACCAGACGCAAAGGAATTTTTATAGAGGCATGGCGCAAGGAGACTATGGCGAGAAGTAATCGCGAAAAAATAAATGGTATTAAAAGAAAAAGAGATTATTATCGAGCTCGGATTGCGGCATATTCGAAAATTCAAGATTTAATAAAAAACACTAGAAAGAAATACAATTTTAAATAAATCATTTAAATGTCAGAATTATAATATCAATGATTTCGAATTTTAACGATCTCTACGATCGCACGTACACGGATAAATAACAGTCGCAATCCGACTCATACATGTAGAAAGTTTTGCGTGGGCCAATCTGCGTGGGTGGACTGGCCTTCAAAGTCCTTCGCTGAAAAAGACCAGGATCGCCAAACGCGTAGGCTTCCGGTGGGAGGACTAGATAAAAAGCATCTGCCATTATACATAACTGTATCTATCGATTTGCGGAGAAGCTAATCTCATACGAGCGTCTCTGCATCCTGTAAACTGTAATTATTCAATATATATTACACCTAATTACAGAATACCTCACAGCTGATTTATATAAAAAAAATATATATATACGTAAAAATATTCATTCAAGTAGAAAAGTTTAATGTAATCTTACAGCTATTACATGAAAAATAACCGTAGCACATTAACATAAATAAAATATACATTATAACATGTCTTATTCTTATATTTATTATCAAATAGGGAAAATGGGATGGAAATATATTTTATTTTAAATTTAAACAATCCGTTCCTACTTTATTTGTTAGATCTGTCCTTATTTGCTTTTCTTTGCTCTTTACGCTTCTCTTTCTCTTTAGCATCGTGGATACGTCTCTTCTTTCGCAAGAGCCAAATTTCTTTAGCTCTCCCTTCTCTACCTTTCATCATACTCTGGTACAATTTACGGTGTTTCTTCTTAATCATCTTTTCTCTGAGACGGTACTCCTGCTTCTCCAGTCGAGCTTTCTCCCATGGATTTTCTTTCAAAATCTCACCAGTCTGTACTTTCATCTTCTTCTGCAAGTTTACAAATATTGATAACAAAAATTATTTAGATTGTTTCTCTCTCAAGAGATAATATAAAAAACTGTAATAACAAAACCTTTTGTGACTGAGCTTGTTTCTTCATTTTCTCTTTCTCTTTTTCTTTATCAATCTGTACATCATTATCGTCACTCTCTTCTTCCTCTTCCATTTCCTCATCGCTTCCTGAACTCAAATCGTTCTCAGTTTCAATATTCTCTTCTTCATTCTCGTTCTTATCTTCTTTTTCTTCTTCTTCTTCTTCTTCTGAATCTGCTTCCACTAATCGAGATCAAACATAAAGAATTAAATATAGAGAATTTTATGTGTAAAATTTCAATATACTCATCCAAAATCAAAATCATACAATTGTTTAGTTTATAATCAGGGTCCATGAGAGCACGCTCTTCTGGGGGAATGTATGTTTGATCTTGTCGACCTTCTGTAAATGGTGAGAGATGAGGAGGAAGTATAACACCCATTAAGTATTTTTCTATAGGCAACAATTCTCTCGCGTTCACACTGTCAAAAATCCACTGTGGCTGTACATAATATCTGTAAATAAAAATTATATTAATAATTCAGAAATGTTATATGCACGAAAGTAATAAATTAATAGAAAACAGATATAGTACCTTGATATATATTGTTTAATCATGCTTGGTCTATCTACAATCTGATGAGTTATTGTTTCGTCATTCTCATCAAAAGTAGCTCCGACAAACAGTAACTTATCCCAAGATACTTCTCCGCCAAAGCAACGTAAAATAAATACTAAAGGCTCTCTAGGAACCTCTCTATTAATAAAAATTTTTATGCCTTTAAATAAATTTTTCAGGTTCCTTATTTTTTCAGCTTCTGCCTTAACAGCTTCTATCTTGGCAGCATCTGTCTCCTAAAAAGCATAATCAATAATGTATTTAGATTTTATATGTATAAAATTACCGAATATAAAATTAATTAAACATTTTAAACTTACATTTGAAAATTGATCTATTTCAATATTGTCATCCTCAATTGTTGGAACTGAAGAATCCAAATTAACCAACGAAACATTTAATGCACTTATTCTCTCTGAGACATATGTTTCTTCATCAACTAATGCTTTTTCAATCTTCTCTGTATAATAAAATATTTAATTTAAATTAAGTTTCTCATACTTGAAATAATAATATATCAATAATTTATATTAATGATTTTTTTTACTCACCAGAATTTGTCAATTTGGGAGGATAATGTAAATTCAAAGTATGATACAATCTGTAATTCACAAAACCAAGCATCACAATGTAAAATTCTACAAATGTAGACATGACCTTAAAATCAACCTCGTTCTTTGCTTGAGGTTCAAAACAAAAATGATGTGGTACTATCCACGTTATCGTTTGTCCTCTTATCTCTGCCTGATAGTAATATCCTTTAATGGATACAAATACTTTTCGCAGTGCTTTAGCAGCGATGACAGCATGAAGAAATTCAATTGTTAATCTCTTACACAGTAATGACTGATCTCTCGGTATATGAGGCAATGATGGAAATGTACTGAATAAAAAACAGAGAGTCAGACAATCGTCTAAATCACGCAATGCATCTATAAATGTTGGATAACGCTCCTTAACTATATGATCTATCTTTAACGTAGGATGGTTACTCAAATATCTCTTTACTTTGGCAAAATCTTTCATTGCCTTTGCTCGTCCAATTTTTCTATTAAAAATCTAAAAATATATACTTATAAAGCATAATATAAACATTTAATTCCAATAAGTTGTTATACCTTATATTCTCTTAATTTCCATATGACCGGTTCGTGCATCAAAAATTGAATATCCTTCTTGTGATATAAGGTTTTAATGCCGGGTTCACCTTTCTGTGCTCTTTTACGATTGCGTGGCTCCCTTGGGTATATGCCTTTCAATATACATAACTTACGAAAATCATTCAGTGTTAATTGTAATTTTCTAAGAGCAGCCCTCCTCGTCATAAACTGCGCTCCCTCACCACTCTGATACTGTAAATTTTAAAAAATATTGATTTAATTCTTAAGAATGTCGTTCCATTAAATTTCCGCAAAAATTTTAGCATAACCTCGTCTACTCATAATAAGACGTATTATATGAAAGATTTCAAAATCCACTCACCTTTTTTTTACCTATTACAACCATTGTGATGTATTTTGTATTTTAATACCTAAATATTTAAAAAATATGTGTTGATACGTGCAAAATGTATAAAAAATTAACACACACACCACGTGTAAAATGCTCCTAAAGAGTATTGAGAAGCAGTGTTGCCAATGATCTTGAAAATTGTCCCAAAGGTACCATTAAAAAAATTCCCTATCAGTTATAGCAAATTCGATTCAATTTGATTGGATTTGGATGTAGCACCCTGCGGCTGATGTCATATTGAGCGGTTCTTGCGGCAGCGGAACAAAATTCAACCAATCGTAAAGTATTAATAGAAACAGATATCATGCAGAAAATATAAAAGTATTTCATTATTGGTTGAATTTTGTTCTGCTGCCGCATGAACCGCTCAATGTGATATTATGCTGGATTCACACTACATCCGATGTGCGTCATACGATTCTGCAACCAATCAGAAAAATCGTATCATTGATATCGTATAATTTCCGTTTCAATACTCATACACAACAGAAAAAGCGATACGAACAAGCAATTTTAGGGCAAGAAATATCTTTAAAAATGGAATTCCTTTAAATTGCAACGTAATTTAAATTAAAATGTAAAACTTTTACGCTTGGGAAATAAATAAAAAAGTTACTTTTTCTTTTTTTATTAGTAATGATATTTTTAACTGCGCACAGCACAAATATATACAAAATTGTTAGCATATCATGGTTCTAATCTTCTTCTGAGTCGCTATCATCCTCGCTTTCGTCTTCCAGTTCCGACATGGGAAAACGTAATAAAGCTGCTATCCCAGTTAATTGATCTAATTCTGAAAAGAAAATTATAATTTTATTTTAATACAAATAAATTTATTAGGACACACAATAATAAGTTTCTTTAGTAAGCACTTTACATTTTAAAAAATTTCAGCTGAATCATTTGTATCATTTATATGTATAAGACTTACGTTCACCCGAAACATGTAGACTCGAAAATATTTTGACGTCGCCACCCGAGTCTTTCACGTTTTCAACTAACTCAACGTATTCCTTTCTCTGTGCTATGTCTTGACATCTGAAAACGGATTTGACAAAAGTACAAAAAAAATATTACAAAATAAAATTAATTATAAAATTAATATTGCAATAAGTAATAGGTTTAAGAAAATCACCTGAATAATTTATCTGATATAAGCAGAGTTTCTACTGCTTGAGCAGCACTGGCTTTTTCAACATGCTTCTTGCCATAAAACGCTCTAGCAGGATCCATTTGAAGAGTATTATAAAATACCTCTAAAGCCCTTACTTCTCCTGCTGCTTTGGTATCAGAAATTCGGGAAACTACAGCAGGATCGGCTAGAACCTCTGTTATAACGATGAATTAGAATAAGTATAAAGATAATGACACTTTTCAAATATTATGTTCATTCAGATTTCATAGATATCTATACGGTACCTTTTAATGAATGTTTAAAACCTGAACTAGCATGAACTAGCAAAAATTTACTTTTATTATCTAAAATAACTTTATTATCAGATTTAACAGCTTGTTGTATCATATAATCCATAAATTGATCTTTCACAAAACCAGGACTAGCCAGGATAACACATTTCACTAGATCGAAATTGATGTGCCTCAATATGCCTTGCATAATGCTCTCGTAAAAACGTGTCAAGCCCTAAATATATATCAAATTAGAAATTTTGTTTAGGTTTATCCATACAAAACATTTTTAACGTTGACATAAGGTTTTTCAAACCTTTTCGTGTTGTGAAACGTTTCCTTTCCTTTTTCTTGGTATAACTTGATCAATTTTTGTACGGACTATTGTCATGTTGGAAGTTATCAAACAAATTTGTGCTATGCCTTCTTGCATAATGGCAGCGGCTACATCAGCATTCTAAAACAAAACAAAAGAAAGCATTATAACCAAATATACAGGGTGTTTGGCGACTACCGCATTTTTTGTCATACGTGGGTAGAACAGCCTATACTGAATCAAAAAGTCCTGTACCATTTTGCGGTGTTAGCAATAGTTAACGAGATATTAATTACTAAAAATTGCATATTGGTTTTGAATAATTTTTTACTCAAATACTATCAACTTTATAGAAAAACTGCAAAAGACAAAAATTATTTATTTTCTTCTCATAAAGTTCTGAGAATATTTTCAGAATTTTTTCAGAATTTTTTAATATCGTATTTTCTCATGTTGGTAAAAATAAGAAAATG
>NW_017299992.1:3343011-3365049 GCF_001594075.2 Trachymyrmex cornetzi
TATCTTGTTAACTATTGCTGACACCTCAAAATGGTACAGGACTTTTTGATTCAGTATAGGCTGTTCTACCCACGTATGACAAAAAATGCGGTAGTCGCCAAACACCCTGTATAATCTTTGTTTTGAAAAAATATTAACCTGTGCAGGGTCGCATGCAGTATCAACTCTTTCCAAAGAAATAGAATCCCATTTAGCTTTAGTGATACTAAATTTCCGATTTTGTTCAACATCCAATGTGTGATATGCTCCCATCTACAATTAAATATAATTATAAATAATTATCTGCTGATTTAGTATTTAAAGCGACAATCAATGTTAAATATGCATACAAATAGGTATATAGAAGAATAAAACACAAGATCCCATCATTGAAACAATTACTTTACTGAATAATCCAAAATGCATTTAGGAGAAACAATTCTTCTAATACAATGCTAATACAATGTGAATACTTTAATAATGCAAATAATAATATGAATATTTTCATTCAAAGTTAAAAAATTAAAACAATTTACAAGCTCAAACAATTGAAAAGCAAATACAAAAATAACAAAATTAAGCTGAGTGAAATTGCTAATAAAATATTTATGGCTGTGTGTTTGAATACAAATACAAAATAGATTACAAAAACATACAAACATCACATTTTGATCTGCAGAAATCATCTTTAGTAAAAGAAAATTTTATTTCTTATAAAGATTAGCAGAATGTTTATGTACATGCAACTTTATTATTAACTTAATTTCGACCTTACACCAAAGATGACAATTTAATGTCATATAACTTACTTTAACATATTTATTTTCTTCCACGTTTCTACCTTTAAGTCGTAAAACACATGCTTGAGTATCAAAATCAATATTTTCTACACATATCGTTAAAGTAGTTCTGACTCTATAACTGTTAGAGCTACCAGTTGCTGATTCCATTTGCACTTTTCTAAAAAAAAGTGAAAAATAAAATTGACACAATGGTATTGATTAAAATTAAATGAAATATTATTTAAAAAATATAAAACTTGAATATACCTGATAGTAGAACAGCTTACAAAGTCTCCTTCGCTAATGAGATTATAGGCATGCCATATATCCTCTGTATTTTCGGGGACAAGAGACACACGCCTAAAGATTACATTAAATTTTGTATTTAATCTTAAGATTATATTGGTATATCATAAAGATTATACTATATACAAAATATATATTTACCCTTCTCCAAATTTATCTACATTCCTTGATACTAGCTTCATTTTCAAGTTATTTTTATCTTAAATATAAAAAAACATTTTGCATATGAAACATTTTGCATTATAAAACATCATAACTTTATGAATTAAATTTAATATAAATGTACATTTCCATAAAAAATTTATATTACACAAAAAAAATATATGACAAGAAATTTAACATAACTCTGAAGTTTATTATTAAGGAACAATATGATTATATATTGTAAAAGTAAAGCAAATTCGTATAGGTTAAATCATAATATCTCACTTAAAAACTCAAGAAGTCAACATAAAATCAAGAGTTTACCTTTATATTTATTGCACGATTATATCTTTAGGAACATTATTGAATTCATGTTTTCTTTATTCGAAGCGTACAACGAATTATGCCATATGTCAAACATGATATCTCACGCTTTTCGATCGGCGATTTATTCGCAACAATCGTAACCTTCCGAACCTTCGTAACGTAATTGGTAGATAATATCAAATTTACCTTCTACAGATGGCGCTATTCGTATACTTATATTTCATTTCAATATATATTTATTTTCTTGTTTTTTATTTGTATATACAGAGTGTTCTTTGGTATGTATATACATACAATTTACATAATATAAAGATATTTGTGTAACAGATAATTTTTCTTTTATACATCTATACAGTAAACTTAATGTATTACCCACAGCACAAAATATTTAGAAAAATTTCCAAAACATTTTATTGAAAGATTTGAAATATTGTAAAAATTTTTCATGAAATATATTTGAAATACGAGTGTATCTAGGAAATTTGTTTTAGAAATATCCTTGCTCTTACACAATATTTGTACAATATGTCTAAATTATTTTTGTTAAATATGACAATGCTATATTAAAAAAAATGATTTATATAAATATTTCACGCTGTGTGAGTAAGTATTTTAAACTTTCATAATAGAAACTAGTAAAAAATTAATTTTTCAACTTAAAAAAAAAAAAGAAAATGGATCACATAGTTGGTTAAATTGATTCAACGTGAATAAATTAAAGATTAATTTCACATTACATAATATTAAAATAAATTTAAATCCGCATAACAAATCAAACTAATCGACTCAACGGTTGGTGTCGTTCGTACACAGTAATAAGTCCTTCCGACGAGATTTTTGATCACTTTACAATTTTCATTTTCTTGGAATTGATTAACGTTTTAATGTTGGATTTTTCCATTTGTTATCTCGAAAAATACTAGCTAATAACTAAAAAGTGACTCACTGTGTCTGATACCGACTGGCCAATATATCAGGAACCGGTTTTTTAATTATTCATGATAATGTTTGCGATATGGTGCTTTGTAGTCATGGTGACCGTTCTTATTTTCGGAATAATTAATTATATTCTTAAAGTCTTTTGATAAATTAGTTACTACATTCTCTAATTTGACATTTTTAATATTTCCCTTCTTTTATATTTTCCTTTTCTTTCTTTTTATTTAATTCTGGCATTTAAATTCTCGATGTAGGGGAGCTCACCATGACAGGATAACTTTTAGTTTATATATGTTAGTTTGTGTTTGCTCTGAGGAAGGCTAAAAAATAAGCCGAAACATGTAAGCACGTTTGTTGAATAAAGAAGTTTCAAGCTTCATAGGTGTATTATTTGCGCGACGTCTTCTGCGCCTGACTCCTAACGCCCGTATTCTTTTCAATTCTTTGAAAATAAATTTATCTAAATTTATTTAGTTTTTCAGCACATTAACATCTTTTTAATACGATGCCTAATTGAGCATCAAATTATTAAAAATTGCTCGTCGATTTAATTTAATTTGTGATATTATTATTGTGATATTATATAGTTTAATTGCGTTTATAAGTCCAAAAAAACTGGTGCGCAGTTCGAATGACTACAAATATGGTATATATGCATGACTTATATAGTGTTATATAGTTTAAAGCATTAAAGATCCAGCTTTGACTGGTATAGGCATTTAATTTCTAGTTTGTATTGGTTGTGTTCTCACATGTACGGTCTAAAATAAAATTTTAATTATTATTAATATTAAAATAATTAAACTTTACATATTGATTTAAACATTTTAGATAATTTCTCTTTTTGTACACTATCCTTCTCTTTAATAGCTACTGCAAATGCCTGTAACTCCTTTTCGACAGTATTGTGTAGAGAAGAATCAATTTCAGCAGCTTTCCTTAAATCTCTAATAGCATTTTTTTCATCCCATGCACCAATGTATGCTTTACCTCTTCGATAAAGGGCCTTTATATTATCTGCAAATAAAAAGCAAACTAAATAGTATTTTAGCGATATTACTTTTAGGTAACCTAATGTTCTCTTGTATCTATTATACATACCTGGCTCTGTTTTCAGAATTGTTGTACAATGTTCAATAACGGAATAATACTCTTTATTTAACAGTTTACATTGTGCATAATTTAAAAGCAATGGTGTCTTCATTTGATTCAAAGTTAACCATTCTTTATCATTTGGTTTTTCACTAAAATCAAAATCATTTTATTTATATATATTATATAATGTAACCATGTTGTTTGTCTTATAGACTAATCTCTTTCAATTGCAATATATCTCTTGATAGGCAGAACTTACGCTAGCATGAGTTGTTCCAATATTCCAATAGCCTTTGCATATATTTCAGATGCATTGTCATATTTTTTTTCTCTGAATAAAGCATTTCCCTTTTCTTTCAGATGCGGAATACTTTCCAGTTTCTCATTCTCTGTCATTTGCCATGACTCTTTCTCATACTCATTTGGCAATACCACTTTAATAAGTTCTGTAAAATACAAGAGTTATTTTTATCAGTCCTGCTGTTTCACAAGGTTTGTTTAAAACTATTTTTTATATTGTAAAAGAAGAAAAATAAGTACAGAAAATCATGAAAAATATAAAAACTTTTACATTAAATTTTAATAAAATATAGGATGTTTTATATTTTTACCTAATGTAAATTCCAGATCCTGAGGACATTTTATAAGTTCATCCAAATCAGCGTAACCAATGCCTTCATTTTGAAGAGTAACGCCACAACAATGGTGATTACGTTTCTGTGACTGAGGCTTGCCAGCCTCTCTTAATGTCTTAGAGACAAAAGGATATGTAGTCACTAGCTAAAACAGGATTCATCATAAAAGTATATTATACATGTTTAACACAAAATTGTAACAATAAGTATTGCAAACATACACTTTTATGCACTTTGAAACAGGCAACTTCGTTTAATGCCATTTTTTGTATAATTGCTTCCCATACTTCTAATTTAAATTTTTTCCCTAATATAAGTTCCATTGGATTTCCCATTGTCTTACTGTCATCTATCACTGTTTTGTCAAAATCACATTTTGTAGTTCTAAAGTGAAATATAACCTGAAATAAAACCAAATATAAATAATTATTCATAACAAAGTTTATAAATTAAAATCTTGTATAATTTAAAAAAACAACAGATATATATACCTTTGTTCCTGATATAAAATTAATGATTTCTGATCCAGCATGAAGAACAGTTTTCACAATATACTCATCATTCATGATAATCTATATATTTAGATTTTAAATAATGAATAATATTTAAGAAATGAAATATTTTATTCTTAGAGCAGATATTTTCTGATGTCTGATTATTAAGTAACAAAACGTTATAACTATGCTCGCATACTGTATGTCATCACAGCAATTTTAATAGTACATTATGTGAAAAAACAGATTCATAACCTCAATAATTTATTTAAAGAACAATGTAACAATTCTTCAATCTTGTCTATAAAGTAAATAATGATATATTTTTAAAAATGATTTACAATATTATTTTGTCATTATGTTATAATTACAATTATCAAGAAATACGATTGTGCAAAACTTAAGCCTGCGGCACACGATGCTTGTTTTTCTGCTGGATTGCTAGCTGGATTAGAATCTTACCACCGTATTGGCTGTGATACTGGCACTGACAGCATCGCAGCCAATACGGTGGCAAGATTCTAATCCAGCAGGAAATCAAGCATCGCGTTTCACTGGCTTTACGTACAAACTGTGACCCCTTTTACACCGAGCACTTAACGTACCTAGCGAACAATTATTGAGAATAATTGATAAAATCGAAATTTATTCCTTTCCTTTGCAATCCACCTTTCACATTTGGGCGAAATATTTTTGAATGCATTCGATTACGTACTTAGGCGTGCGGAATTTTTTGCCTTTCACTCTATAATTAAATACTCGTTCTGAATTCCTGTGAACTTTTTCATAAACCGCACTGAATTGATAACAGAATTACATCATGACTTATATGTTCGTTTCTACTAATGTAGTTTAATTTTAATCTTGATTCAATTTGCTTATCCCTTTTTAGTCCTAAAAATTAGAAAAAGATAAAGAACAAGTTCAACCGAGATCAAAATTAATCTACATTGGTATAAACGGGCATTATATTTTTATTTTTCACGTTTCTGCAAAGAATTAAAACAGTTACAAGAATATTAAGGTATTCCATTCCCAAGGATGCACAGTCGCTTGAACATGGGTGCTTTCCATTTAATGACACAAATCGACATAAGCGTTGTTTTATCTTTGTGACATTCAGAGAGTGACAAAGATAGAACGACACTTATTGTGTCGACTTGTGTCATCAAATGGAAAGCACATTATATCCCAGAGCTCTGATTGGACGGCTCGTTATTCCCTGTTGCCTGTGCCTATTGTCTGTGTCTATTGTGTTTCCAGCTTAATTGATTACGATTCATCCATTCTGGCTTAAGGCTTAAAAATCTGTTTATGTAGATCCAGGCTTATTATGCCGTTATGCGCAATAGAACACCTTAATGCCCATGTCATACTTAATATGTATTGGAGTGGACGAATTGGAGATTAGAATTGAATCAATTTAATCAGATAATTTTAATTTCAATCCGTTTTCTTCTAATTGGCCGAATTCTAATCTTCAATTCGCAACTATATAAGGCTGGAATCAGACTTGTTTAACGTAGGCAAACAACAAGGATATAATGTTTCACTACTGTTTGATTGTGTTTCCTTGCTGGAAAGCACTAAAAGTAATATGCTTAGCAATGCATACTTAGCAAACAACATAGCCAGCGATAAAACAGACACGTTGCTATCTGGGATATTTGATTTATTTTCATTTCTTATTTCCACAATTTCATAGTTGATTTCAACGATTTCAGGAATTTATTTTCTCAACAGGGATACAATAAGCTAATTGTTCTTTTTAGCTGAACCTTTGCATCAGTTCATCTTTCTTCCTTTTCTCTTTAGGAGGAAAGAAGAAGAAGAAAGAGATGAACTGGTTCAAAAGTTCAGCCAAAAAGAACAAACCTATTATTATTTAACGTTTTCGGCCGCGATCCGATTCACGCTCACACGCTTTAAAATCATTTCATCCTTGTTGTTTGTCAAGTATTAAACGAAGACAAACGATGCTCATGAGTGTTGTCAGCATGAATCGGACCACGGCCTTCATATACATTATACGTCATAATTAATTAAAATAAAATATAAAAACGATTTATCGTTTAAATGATTTTAAATGTAAAAATAGTCTGCTTGGTGAGGAAAGAGTGAGGAGAGGTGTGCCGTTATATAACGGACCATGACTAGCTTATTTTGTAGCATATGATATAAGATCATGTTTAAACATATAGATGATGTGAGACTTTGTTTGCGTTACAGCCCTTCTACAATAAGCCACAAGTCAGAACGTCAGAAGTTTTAACCAGTCTTAACCACGTCATTCAAGTTGGCCATTGGCCAACTTCACCGATTATGACTTAAGATCGCTTAGAACTTCTGACTTGCGGTCTATTGTAGAAGGCCTATTATAAGTAAGTACACAGCTGATATCGCATTTCTTTACGATTATTTATACGTGATTGTTCTCCCTCTTTTTCCTTCACCGTTTTGCTTTTTTTTTTGCATGCTTGTCAATGCCTGTCTTTTGAAATGCGGAAATAAATCGATTTAAAAGTATGTGCCCGAGCATGTGTATACACATAAAGGGCTGACCAATCGGAATCGCGCGTCTAACTCTGACATCACAGTCGTGTCCTGCTAGTCATGTTCTAACATTAGATTGGTTTGTTTCGCGGGGCGTACCTATCTAACGTCACGCACAGCTACGCGAGTTACGTTCAGTTGTATATGGTTATATATTCATTGATATTCGTACAGTGGTATGGGCTTGATCGCGTGAGTTCCACCATTTCTTCTCAGTACAACAATTATTGAGCAAATACCGACGATTATATATTCGATAAAAATCAACGCGAATAATTTTTCTTTTTTTTTTTTTTATTGAATTCTTGAATAAGTGCTCGTCATCGTAGTGATATTTAGGAAGGGATGATTACGAAATCGTCGCTCTCGATTCTCGAAAGAGAAATAGGTGACGACACTGACGACAAGAACAACGTTCTCTGACGTTCTCTCTCTTTCTCTCTCTCTCTCTCTCCGTCTCGAAGACGGATTCACAGCAATTACAGGTTCTATACTTTCAAATATACATAAAATATATGAGTTTTCTAACATTCGACGATGGATATCTCGTACCATATGCTCGCTGAAAAGTCCATCTTTCCCAAAATTTATGCTCGTGAGATTGCTCTTTCATTCGGATGATCGACGATTTCCCTTTGCAGCTTTACTGACGAAACACTTGGGATCCGTGGGTCTTTCCAGAGTCTCAAGCAAACATCAGCTGTTGACATGGCTGCCAAGGAGAAAAAAAACTTGGGCGAAAGTGCTACGAACGGATACAAGAAAGAAGGTTAATTTTTTAATGCTACCATCCACGTACTTAAAAGTATTTTATTGCAATAATTGGATATTACTTTATGTAGATGTCAAGGAAATAGAAATACCAATGCCATGGGGATATGTTAGAGGTTAGTATATAGTCTGATGTCTTCCCTAATTTGTATCCTACATTGTAAATTATATCATAAAATTATATCAAAATAATTTTACTCTTTATATTAAGACTATGTTTCAATATTCATTATAAATGCTGAAACTGTAGCATATATATATTACAGATAATACAGATTTTTGGTATAAAATATAACAATAAATATCAACAAACTTTGTCAGATGTCATATGTATGATTGTCAAACACACACATATATATATATATATATATATATACATACACATAATCGCCTAAAGATATAAATACATACTTAGATTAAACGGCAATTAAAGACATATTGCTCTCAACAAATGACACATTAAACTCAACGTATTGATAAATTTAGGAAAATGGTGGGGACCGACAGATAAGCAGCCTATAGTGGCAATACACGGCTGGCAGGACAATTCAGGAACTTTTGACAAGTTGGCACAATTATTATCAAACGTAGCTATACTGAGTATAGATCTGCCTGGTCACGGCATTTCTTCTCATCTACCACTCGGACAGTTCTACTATATATTTTGGGATGGGGTTCTTACGCTACGTAGAATTGTTAAATATTACAAGTGGAACAAGGTTAGCCAGCGAGTCAATGTTATACAACGATTTAAAAATTTTTTTTTACAAATTATAAATATAACAGTAACATGGAATAAACAAGAGCATGGGTTTTATGTGCTTTATTTTGCAGAAGTTAAATGCAATTACAGCATAACTTCAGGAGTATGTGATCTGTTTATATTATGTATAATTACCAATTACTTAATTTGCGTATTTTTAATTTAGAATATTTGCATATTTTGCAATAGTATTTATATGTTACATTCAACATGGAGGTATAACGTTATTACTTTCATTATTTAATACTCACATTGCTTGCACCTGGTCATATCATAATTAATAAAAAAAATATTTAAAAAGGCTGACTGTTATGTATGCATAATATATAAAATAAATATTAAAACTCTTAATAATAGCACGTTAAAAAACACTATACATTATTCAAAATTATCGTTGTATAACTGCATATTACATCGTATCCTCAAGTAATAGACAAAAAAGCTTTTTAACTCAGCTGTAACTTTGTTGCATTTAAAAAAATATACAAGGTTTTTCTCTTCTCATTTAACAAATTGCTATAAGTTTTTAATAGCAAGATCTGTGTTCTATTGAAATGTCATAATTTGGAGAAAATGAAATAAAATAAAAAAATAATTGTAAAACTCTTACCTGCAGGCAAATGGTGGGGCCCTAGTGAGCTCCAACCAATACTGGCACTACACGGTCGCCAGGATAATTCAGGCACTTTTGATACATTAATGCCATTGCTGTCAAATGATGTTTCTGTTCTTTGCTTGGATATGCCTGGGCACGGTTTATCTTCACATTACCCAAAGAGTCAATTCTATTATGTGTATTGGGATGGTGTCATATTCCTTCGTAGAATTATTAAATATTTCAAATGGAACAAGGTTAGCGAGTGGATAAAATGGATTTACAATTGAGATCAATATGAATATTTTTTCCAGTATGATGCTTATATATTCTCACACATATCTAACAGTCATCCTTGCTTGCACTAAATTGCACTTATATTTATATTTCACTCAAACGTACTGCATGATGAAGTTTTTTTTTATACATGTGAAAATTATGTTAATGTGAATATTTTAACATACATCACTAGCGTTATTTTATGTTAAATATTTATGTATATAGAATATGACTAACTCTAATACATAAGAGATATATATAATATTGTGTAATATTTAATATATGCTATACTGCTATATATCTACTAAATTAATATAAGTTTGTTATAACTTTGATTGTATTATGGAAATAGGTCAAACTTCTTGGGCACTCATTGGGTGGTGCCATATCATTTCTGTATGCAGCATCATATCCAGATGAAGTCGATTTTCTTATAAGTTTGGACATTGCTAGCCCGAGTGTAAGGGATATCAAGAAAACAGCTGCAACCACCGGAGAATATATTGACAGATTTTTAAAATATGAATTATTAACATTGGACAATGTACCATCTCATGAATATGACGAAATGCTTAACATAGTAGAAAAAGCATATGATGGTTCTATAACAAGGGAAGGAGCAGAAATATTAATGAAACGTGGTATGCAGCCAGCGTATAAAAGAAACCAATATTATTTTTCTCGTGATCCAAGATTGAAGGTAAAAGAATTTAATTGTGCAATATATTTTATCTGACAAGAGCTAATATTGTAGGTTTTTACGATTCAAAGAAGTGTGGTAATGTTATTTAAAATTATTTGTTTTTTTTTTTAGGTTTCCCTTTTAGGCCTATTATCTCTAGATTTAATACTTGAATACGCAACTCAGATAAAATGTGCTTATCTCAACATTCGTGCTATTCCTGGAATGAAATTTGAAAATCCTGAAAATTATCAGAAAATATTGGACATCATAAAAGTAGGAGCTAAGAAATTTGAGTATCATGAGGTGACAGGCACGCATCATGTACATTTGAATGAACCTGAAAAAATTGCACCTATAATCAAGAATTTTTTACAAATTTAATAGTAATATTATTTAGTTCTATACATATTAATGAATTTAGTTACTTAAAATAATTTTGTGACAAATGAGAACATAAAATTTTTTATCTGAAATGTATAGATTAACAGAAAATTGTATTTATGTTTGACACGTGAGACACATATATGCTTGCAGTTGCATATATATATATATATATATATATATACATGTAATTTTATTAAATTTTAAACAGCTATGTAATTAAAAAATAAATTATATATAAAAGTACTGTGATAAGCAACGATCAAGAGATATGTATAGATTATTTTATAAAATATATTATAAAATATGATTACTGTATTAAATTAAAACGAAATGTCAAATTACAATTTCTGTCAAACTTTAGTATCGTTAGTATCGTTTTTATGTGGGAGTTAATAAATTATTTAAAGTTGGTCTCTAATCTTTTGATATACATATAGTAGTTCATACACATATACAGAGTGGTCTATTTTAATCAATCACCTAAAATGTCTCAAAATCCTTAAGTTTAAAACAAAAATGTTTCGGATAAAAGTTGCTCAATTATTAAGGGGAAGATGATAATAACTTTGAGATGTCAGGTCAAGGATTATCTAAAATTTTTTTAATTGAAACTTATTTTGTATTTTATATTCGTCTTCTTACGTTAGGCCTCTGGCTTGTGTTACACCTCTCATATGCTTGTGGTGCGCACGCTGATTATTCAATTGCCATGAGCATATGGGACTTAACAGTTTTAATGTCGGTTCCGAATTTTTTTAGAGCAATTTTTTTTGTTCCTGTGGGCAAGGATGAGAGAGGAGACATGAGCATAAATATTTTGATTCCTATTGGAATCGAATTCGGGACCTCTGGCATGATCGATCAGTACGCTGTCTGCCACGCTCGCATTCATTTTATATTTATGTAGCTTCAAAACCTACCTTTTCAAATACTACAATGAAGTATTTTTTTCATTAAGTATTTTACAAGTTATGGAGCTTGAAAGTTAACAGGTTAAGGCTTAGTCAACCCGCTATCTTAAAGCAATTAAGTTTGAGATGAAGAAAAAATGAACTTGAAAATATGTCAACTAAGATCATCTTCTCTTTATTTCAAACTTAATTGCTTTAAGATAATGAATTGACTAAGCGTTGATCTGCTAACTTTCAAGCCCCATAACTTATAAATTACTTAATGAAAAAAATACTTTATTATAATATTTTGAAGCTATATAAATATGAAATAAAAATTTAAAAAATGGAAGTCTCAATTAAAAAAAAATAGATAACCTTGATTTATTCTCAAATACATTCTTCTCAAGATCAGCCAAGATCACCATCTTTTTCTCTCTAGTAACTGTGTAACTTTTGTTTAAAACCTTTTTGTCTTAAACTTAAAGGTTTTGAGATATTCTAGTATTCTGTAAATCGATTTAACTATCAATGCATTAGAATAAAATCACTTTACGCTAGTCACAATTATCCATTCTCTTTCTCTCTCTCTCTCTCTCTCATTTAATATTAATTATTTAAAAAAACAAATTAATATCTGCTCTAAATTTTAATGGAAATATTGTATTTTAATATTTAATTTTCGTTAAATTATTAAAATATATAAGAAAAACAATTTTATTATAGTATAACTAAATGTGTGATATAAGTTAGGCAGGTGTTACTTTTTTCAAGTTTTTGTTTTACTTGTGATGTAACACAAAACTTGTATTTTTTTTTATTTATTGCTACAAAGAAGAAAATCAACTAAAAAATTGATTCTTTTCTCGAAATTTCTTGACTACATGTATCAAGGACAGCAAACATTACGCGTCTTATCATCCAATGAACACTAACGGTGACAATAATACATTAATATCAGACAATTAAGTAATTAAATACAACGAAGTTGCATCGGTTTGAACTCGTACATACAATTGGACAAACAAACATAAGAAAATGCGATATTCTATATCAATCCCATAAAACATCTTTCAATAGCTTAAAGGCGTGATCCATGACGCACGTTCTAGATAAATAAATTCATAAAATGAGCCATACATTTTTGTGGCATCGTAAAGTCGCAGAAATAATGTACAATGGTTTAAAAAAATCCAAGTAGGACGTGAATTGACAACTGCAGATGTTCCTGATATTTCAAATATAATAGGTGCATTCACTATATTCACAATCGAGAACAGAGCGAGTGGCATTAATTTCAACCTATACTCAATATTCTCTTCAATCAAACGTATATATGTGTGTATATATATATATTTGTATGTATATATATATATATATATATAATTTGATTTTATCTTGATTTCGAAAAAATCAATTTAAATTAATTAAAACGTTAATTTATGGATACATCCCTGGAGAATATTACAAACTACATATCAAGATAATAAGGCTATTGACACAGCTGTTGCGGACATCATAATAGTTAAAGTAAGAAGTCACAGCATTATTCCATTTACTCGGCTGCTACAACCATATGCCACGTAGAAATATAAAATTAAACTCCAAAAATCCATCACGTTTCGTGATGCCCTCCAGTCTTTTTAAATTTTCTGCGACGTGTAGACCGTTTACACATTACTCGCAATTAACGTGTTTTCCGAAGGTACGAAAGGTAAGTGAAGTTACGAGCAAGGACGCGTGACTTGTACGATAATTTATATAAATTGCGCATTTCCGAAGTTTGAAATGCCATTTCGTGTACGACGATAAAACCGTAAATCTAATCTGCTGGCAAATTCAACGTCGAAAAGTCACGCCTGTGAAATAAATAGTCAACGCGAAACGTTGGGATTCGCATTTGCGAGTTGGGTGTAAAAGTAACAGTTTAAAATAAACGCGAGTTCTTCCAACAAATTATTGACCAGAACTTCTTATCGGGAAATTTCTGGGTACGTGGCCGTCCTATCGTGTATGCACGTTGTGCACGCCGGTAATTATCAGCGATAATACCGCCGTACATAGAAAATAAATATGAATATGGCATGCCTGAGCGCGCAGGTGGACATCGTTCGTCACTTGTCCACGCACCCTCCTTATACATTCTTTCACAATTCAACAAGCTCCTGAATAATGCTGGATAAGAAGATCTATTGAGCAGTTGGCCTATCATACGGTAAGCTCGAATAATCGCCACGCGATTGTCTTCAAAAAGTAACGCGTTTGCCTTTATAATTAAGTCTTTCGAGACCTTTGAACAGATAGATTAGAATGCAAATTAGCTTCGTTAGATTTCAGTCTGCGGCTCATATTTCGTCGGAAAGTAAAGAGTCAACCGTGAGTATATTTGTTTGCAATATATTACACGCTGACGCTGTTCGAGTTACAATGTAATATGTTACCTTGTGTAATGATTATTTTATGAGCGACGGTAATATAGATTCAAGTACGATATGTAAGATATATAACTGTCTGTTAGATAATCTGCTTTATTTTACTTTACAAAAATAGTAGCTATTGTTGCAATAATAACTCGAATCTGATTGTGAAACAACTATAGAAAAGTGCGCAAAAAAATATTGTGTTTACTCCCACATTTTACGGATCAGTTCTCACGTCGCTCGACACACGAAGAAGCAGCCACGTCATAAAATAGACCACGCAGTAATCAACCCGATCCATCGATCCCAACGATCAACAAACTTTTCACTTCAAAGTTTGTTCGTTCGGCTCGAGTTATCAGGTTGAAATGATCACTGACAAGTACCTAATTGATTACGTGGAAATGAGCTTGTTACGATTCCGCATCTTGGATATTTTTGCGAAGATGACTTCGATAGGCCAACGAAATCTGCTGCAATTCTGCATCTGTAGGCGTGTAAGAAGCGTAAGTTCTCAAACGTGCTCTAGACATCTCCAAATCCTGTCATAATAATATAATATGTAAGTTTCCAATTTTATTTAAAATCTATTAAGATATGTAATCTTTACGTGTACGCACGCACACACGCACGCACACACTATATATATATCACGCAATACATATGTACAATAAATATCTCACCATATTTTGCAATATCAATTCTTTAAATCAAAAAATTTTTATGATAATCTACAGTAAAAAATATTAAACCCAATTCATTTTAGACAATTTATAATTCATGTCAAATTTTTCAAAATAGAATGTATATATAATTTTAAACAATGTTATGTATTATGTATTTTAATATACATATGTATGTGTATATTCTGACTGTTTTGTGTATATATATGTAACATATAAAATTATAACTAGAATTCTATTCTGAATATATAGACTAAAATGACTTTATGACAAACTTCCTTCCAATTATAAAAAATTGTAACAAAACGATAGATAACACATTGAGTAACATGTGATCTTATCAGTAAAATTACTTCAAAGTAAGCAGCTTGTCTAGCATAGAGAGTTTGCACGTTCCATATTCAATATAAGTACACTGAATTTTTTTCATATCATTTAATCCAAAAAATATGCTATAGCAAACCTTTAGCAGAGCCTGATTACGAATATGAGATTTTTCCAAATTTAAAGGCAGATTTGTTGGCGATGAGTCAGAAATTTTGAAAATATTCCTGTTGCGAATCTCGCGACGTAATTTATTGCTGTAAAATAAAATGAAAAATAATAATTTTTTTTGTTGATCAGGAAAATGTTATACACATGCATGTATCATTAGCAAATAATATTAGCGAATAATAAATTTCATTGTAAATGTACCGCTCTTCTATTTCTCGTTCAAATTGCTGTTCTTTTAGCAGGTATTCATCAAAAACACTTCCAATATCAATATTGCTGCTCCTTGCCATTTCACAAAATCGTTGCGGTCCACTATATGCGAGTACAATTGTCGATAACAATTAATGTTTTTAGAATTGATTTTATATTATTTTGAGGAACAGAAAAAAGAAGAAAAATGTATGTTTATTAATACTAGAGTATAGGGGTGCGTTCCGATATTCACTGGTTTCCACGGTAACGCGTAACTGGCGTAACGCAATGTTCTTCGATACATTTAAAAACGATCGATGTCTGTGTATAAACTATTGTTAACTATGGCGCATAGTAATGTGATTGCTATCATTTAATGAGTGTCTGTAAAAAATTTACAAATTTATATACTCGTAATAATCTCGGAATGTTTAATTTTAGAATATATAATAATAAAATACTTTAAATAAATTATATCCAAGAAAAATTTATATTTATGACTCTAATAAATATGATACACATACATATTAGTCTATGCAAAATTTGTTATGTTATAATACATTTTATTTAAGGGAAGATACTTTTTTTTTCTTAAAAACAAGAAATCCCAATGTCGAATTTATTTATTCTCCTAAAGACTGTGATTTCGGCTGTAAAAAACACACACACACATATATACATATATATATTACAAAATAGCATTATTAAAGCATTTTATTGATAATTTTTTTCTTACCAGTATATATATATGACTCGGCAAAGAACGTTCAATCATCTCTGATAATCGCCCTTTACCTAACTTGTGTTCCTCATCTGTATATTACAATTTTGATATGTCAACTAAATATAAATATTATAAAATCTTTAAATTTTGTTCTATGTAGTAGATATTATTACCTGCAGGTACAGTTAGCGATAATGTTGGAAGAGCCACAAAACCAGCGACTAGCGGTCGTAAAACCCAATCAACTCTTCGAATATTTTTAGGCAATATGTAAATATCAATCTGAAAAGATATTAATAAGATCACTGTGTACATCGTGTGGAATGTAAGCATGAAACGTACTTGTTTTTGACCAGCAAACATGAATGCATCACTGCCTTCCATAGCTAAGCGTAAAGTGACAAGGTAATTAGAATGATTTTTTATGAAATATGATATACAAAACGGCGTGCGAACCCATCCGTGGGCTGGCATTTTGGCCTCTAATCCGATTACCGCATCTTCGACCCATAAAGGAGCTAAAGTTACGCTACTACTAGTTTCCAACGCAGTTTCGTCATTTGCTCTATGAAAATAACGAAGATTACAGACCACATTATGCCATAATCTCTACCAATCTTTACCTTTTCCACTTGATAGTGTATACTCCAATACTAATTGGCAACTCGCCACCTATCTTTGGAATCAAGCAATAGGCATCAGTCCCTGTCTCACCATCACAGAGTTTAACACCCGCTAAAATGGACTCTTGATTGTCAAGATTGCTCTCTTTTTGAATGGAATCTGCCTAATTTTGAGCTTAAGATTATTACAAAATTCTAATTTCCCTAACATAAACTTATACAGATAATTAAATTAGATTTTGAATTGTCCGAAAAATCCATGCGCGAATTTCTCAGGTGATGTTTAAAATTCAAGACTTTTACGAGAAAGAAGCCATGAAATTACCCGGAAGATAGAAAAATATTGTGAAACAAAATGATATAGTATAAATTATTTTTAACTAACAAAAGTTTTAGTTCAAATAATTTTAATTTAAATTTTAGTTTTGCTTAAAGATTGCCATATGGATTTTCTAGACAATCCAATATAGATACTCTGTGGAGACTTACCAATTCTATAGATGTACTTAGAATGTTTATAGGCCATGGAGAAACACAGGTAATGTGAGGCATAATGATAAAGGGTTCGTTAACAAAACCTTTTGTTAATGGTTCGAACAGTGTAGTATAAAATTGTGTTGCAACTTCAAATGGTTTCTTAACCGCCAATGAATATGTTAATTCTTTATTTCCCCTAATTTGTTCGGGTTTAGTATAGTCTGCCTGTTACATATAATAATAATAAATGACAATATTATACAATCGTTTGATATATTAATTTATTGAGATAATTATATATAAATACCTTTATTACGATATTTCTATCGCCTACTTTATGTGCTCTAATATGCACAATATGTTTAGCTGAAGTGCCTTTTACCATATCACCAACAACAATAGATACTTTTGACTCTTTACTAAGCATATTAATACTTAATTCAGCTGAAATACATTGTAGAGCAGCTTAGTTGATAAAAAAAAAGAATATAGTGTATAAGATTAGAAAAAAGAGATCATTTATAAAAAAATAAAAGAAAATAAAATAATGAAAACGTGAAAACATACTTGATTGCTCATTGCTACCATCTGATAAAAGTATTATATATAAACAGACTGCATTAACATTCTCATTAGCTGATAAGGATATCGTGATGGGTAGCCACTCGCCTAAAAGCGCAGGATTATTGGATTTTGCATCTAAACTTAAACTTGATTCTTCCTGTTTAATCTCTGCGTGAATTAATGGTCTTATTGCTTCAAACTTTCCTCCACTGTTGCAAATAAAAATTATGTTAGTGTTTTTGTCAAATGACTAATAAATACTAAAAACGGAACTTTAAAACTTTATAAATATACCGAAGTTGTTGTATTTCAGGATACAAACGATCCAACAAATTCGTTTCTCTACCCATAGCTGAGAATCTTAACATAATACAACAATGCTCGCTATCACCCATTTGTAAAGAAACTGTGCTAATACGAATTTCTACACCATCATTTTGACGAGGAGCTTTAAAGTTGAAGTAAAGTTTTTTCGTTTCTTTTGCTTGAAAAATAAGATCTGATTGTTGAATCTCATCAATTGGTATCTCAGCATTGTAACCTGGTCCACTAACTGTTATCGATGCATTAGAAAACTCAATGGTACCAAAGTAAGAATTTCTGCAGTTAGAAATAAAATTATATTTAATAATTTTTTAATGTATATATAATATAGATATATATATATATATATATATAACAAAAAGATAAATTTAAATACCTTACAATAACTTCCACTGTTATCATTGTATTCACTGCATATGTTTGCTGCAAAAATCGTGCTTTGAGATCAATAAATGATGTCATATTATTATCATCAATTGTAAAAATACTTGGCTCCGAACGATTTAGTTCCAACATCCACTTCTCCATGGCAAGATGCTTAATATCGTCTGGCAAATCTGGTTCTGGATTCGGTGGTTTTTTCTAGTACCAAATGTCAAGCCGTTTTTTTTGTTAATTTTTGTATCAAATAAATAATAAACTTTTATTTACTTATACAATAATCATTATATAGTATAGCGAAACAAATAAACGCCTTATCGAACTAACCTGTAGTATATTTATAATATTGTTATAAATAACAGCTTGCCGTTCCTCTGAGAATGTAGTTGAAGGCCCTAAAGCTTCGAAAGCCAAAGTGAGATAGTCTTGAATACTGGTCGATAAATATGCAGCTCGCAGTGCATTCTTTAAGATATCAGTGAGTAAAACTGGCCATCGTTCTCCATGATATTCCCACAACATGTGCATCAATAATCTGATCAATTAAATTTTACAATTTCTATTAACACATAAAGTTAGTCTAAAGAAAATAAGGAAAGAATCAATGACTTTGCCGTTGAAGGACAAAGGTTTTTTTACTGAAGGCTTTTATCATAAGCAGAGAGAAAAAATTAATTAACTTACGTAAGAACTTTGCCATAATCCCGAGCATTAAAGTATTCTTCTGCCATTTGTACGACTGTAAAAAAAAAGAAAAGAAAATTTTATTTTGTATATACTATATTATAAATACGTTACACCACATACACACACAAAAGTAATTTTTATCTCTATATTTCCAAAGGCAAATTATCTACCTAGTAATCGCCGCATTCTTGGACAACGATATATCTTGAATTGTGATATCGCGTTTCCTAGTAAACCAATAATTATCATCTGAAAAGGAATGCAAATATTTTACAATAATTTATTTATCATATATTGATTTAAAAGTACACAGATATATACGTAATTATCCTACAGAATGATTAACAGTAGTTTTTTCCCTGTATTGTAAAGCTTGTGTGCCGATAGCTTCTCGAGCTGTGTCTGCTGGTTCTGCACTCAATTTCCCAGGTCTCCATGGTCGTTGACCATAAAATTCGAGTTTCTCTTCACCCAGTAATGGATCTGGATCTGGATAGCTGCTTATATGCTAACAAAGTATTGAAACTCGAGTAATATAATCAGAAAACATAATGTATTTGTTAGAAAATTAAGTTTTTCGTATATACCTGGCAGAGTTCTTTGCACGCAGATTGTCGTAAGCTTGCGTGATTAGCAGCTAATTGGAAATAATACCCTGGATGTTGCGTTTGAACAGCAGGTAATCCTTGACGAATAGCCTCATCAAATAATTCTGCAAATGTAGAAAACTGACTACTCATCCAAGCATGGTGTTCAAACATTAGTTCCTTTGGACCAGTTTTTAGTTTAAATCTAATAATAAAAATTAATCAATCATTACTGTTGAAGTTTAAAATTTGTGTAAATCATTGCAGTAAATGTTTATACCTTTCTGTGTGAAGTCTAAATTGAGAAATGGCATCTTTAGGAAGATTTAAACTGAACATTATTCTGCACAACTTATAATTGATAAAACCAGCAACAGTTTTTATCTCTACTGCGTTTGCATCTGTCATTCTTGTTTCTAGGAGATTGTGATAAGCTTGCATATAATGCCTGCAACATTCATATGTACACACACACAAACATATATATATATATATATATATATATATTCTAATACTGCTATATTCATATTTTTAATCTTACTTTTGAGCAAGATGCAGCTCCTGCTTGAGTTCATTCAAGAATGCCATTTTAAATTGATGTCGAACAAATAAATATTGATGAACATTCTTAGTGAGCTGATCACGATGACTTTTAACATTTCGATATTCGTGATGATAAAGATTTTGTGCCAAATCATAGAATGCCGTCTCTAGCCTACAGTAAACAAAACTATTATTTCCTTCAAAAATAGAAAAATGAAGAAATAAAAAATTACACAATTAAAAACCTAGATATATATCCTAATAAGTGATCAGCATGTGGCAAAATATATAAAAGCTTTGCTGTTAAATCACAAGCTCCACACAATGCTGTTGCACGCTCAGTTGCAACTACATCTTCAGCACCAGGAAGCGGTTGAACAGCATGTTGTATCAATACTACAGCTATTTTCGTACTTCTTCCATCAAGGGCAGCTCTAACAAAGATATTGTATCACTTAGTTTAATGCATCAATAATATAATAATGTTAAATATTCTAAACAGATTATAAAATATTACCTTAAAGATTGTACTCTAGAAGCACATTCCATCTTTTTTTCATTCCATAAAGGATCATTCCAGTCTAAGTCATAGAATGTAACAACTACCGAAGGAATTTCATTGAGATATTTGTTCATCCAGTTTCGTTTTAAAATTCCTTTAGGTATGTACCATTCATACGAGCTACGCTAAAACGTATAAAGACAATATATAGCAATAGCAGATAAATAGCATCAATTGGATACTTTCTTCACAAGTGTGTCCCAGCAAAATTACATCTTTGTGTGATTATATATCATCAAATATTATACCTTTGGTTTAACAGTAGGAAATTCATGTGTCAAACTAAGGAGCTTAAATTGAACGGCTGCACAATCTGGTCTACGATTATTACTGAATGCATCCCAGATAGAGCGATGTACTGGATTTGCAATATCTAATCCAGTCAAACCTATCAAAGCTAAAGGTTTAGCTACCAATTCTGCTGGCAACTCGAACATCATAAAACTAGAAAAATTTTTTTACTGGAAATATAAGTAAAAATCAATAACTTTATAAGTTTCAAGCGCGTTAATATTTAGAAATTTTCCCTTTCAAAAAATCCTTCAATATTATTTATAGAACTTTTAATAATATTTCTTATCCAAGTGTAATATCTGAATATACTTACGAACAAATTATTTGAAATAACACGTTACTAGGATGCAAATTGTATTGCGATTAGACACTGTAATTAATATATGTGATCATTTTGCACTTTGACAGTTCAGATGTAGGTTATAAATTATCATCAGCAAAGGCTTACATGTTAGGTTAGAATTCGTGTGAAAACACGTACTACCACTACGCGTAGTCTCAGTATATAGTATATACTCGCGGTGGAGCATGTTTCTTCTGCACTTATATACGTTGTATGTATATGTACTGTCCACACTTAAAATAAGACAGATATAAGAAAAAAAATAACAAATGAGAAGCAAAAAAGTTCAGTTACAAAAAGAAATCTATCGAATAACGGAATACAGATGAAGGAAAGATCGAATCGATATCGGTTTTTAAATTTAAAATTCAATTAAATCGATGTATGTATATATTAGGTGTTAAACTTAATTCCTGCCGTTTTTCGTCTCCAAAATTGATTTGTTTCGGAGGGAAATACCTTAATTAAAGTATTATTAATTAGTAATAAAGTAGAAAATGGAGGAAATTACTTTGATT
>NW_017299992.1:3365305-3374102 GCF_001594075.2 Trachymyrmex cornetzi
TATATATATATATATATATTACGTATTATAATTGGTATAATACAGAATTATAATATACATGAAATTTATCCATTAAGGTATTAGGTATAATTAATTAATATACACATACAGACGAGTTCCATTACGGACGCACATCGGAAATATACAATATAATTAATATAAATACAAATATACATGTAACAAATACAAATAATCAATTGCCTTTGACCTTACCGCGCAACGTATAATTATGTGACAACACGGTGTTCTAACATAAAAGTAGTAGCCTCCGACGGATGCGCGTCTTCCTCCATTCTAATTTCTTTGGTCGGCGACTCGGGAGAATTCAATTTCGTACGCTCCGGTGTCAATCGAATAGTAGTGCCATGCCGACTGTAATCCTCGATCTCGCCTATCGGCTGATCAACGTCTTGTCCTACGTTTTCGTTACATTTTCCCTGTTCGTAAAAATTAATTAATCAAATTGTAAGTACACTCTCATTAGTTGCGAATATTTTCCTACAATTATAAATTATAATCTATTTATATTTAAAGGTTTAACTTAAGTTCAATTGGAACTTTATATATTACCTTTTACAGTTACGGCCTATTTAAAACAATTCATTCATTTATAATGCTTTAAAAAATCCTTTATACACAAATAAATTCTATAAAATCTTATCACTCAAATATTGTGTATAATGTATTAACATTATAATAGTTTTATTGTACAAATAAATATATTGAAGGATTGAAAAATGAGAAATTTTTATAATAGATTTTCAAATGAAAATTGTTATAATCAATAAATGCGTGCTCACTTGTAGAAATCTCAGCAATTCTCTTCGAAATTCTGTACTGCAGGCGAAATATATGAGGATGTAAATGGCATAATTGCTGAGTTCAACAATCGCCGAATACACGCGGAACGTTTGGTAACGAAGGTCCAACGGATGACGATCGGTATACAGTATAGGGGTAAGACTTGGCGGAACTTCCGTCAAAAAAAAGCATAGAATCATTGTTGTCGTCAATATCGCCAAGTGTTGTTCCTCTCTGGAAAGAATAATTTTTATATAACTTTTATACATATATTCTAGTGGGACCACAGAAATACAATATCTAATCTTTTGTTTTAACTTGTATCCTCGATTACGAGATAATAATGATGTGTCAGGCGTCTTGTTGGTCCGAAATTTATTCGAAACAGCGTGGAATTGTCGGTTTTGTACATTCAACTGCAGAAACCTCTTAATGACTAGACTATTCAGTACAATGAATACGATCGACGGGCAAATTCGTACTACGATCTCCATTATCCAAATATATGTTCTCCATATTGCAGTTTGCGTAACGAATACATTTTCACGTAATGTAAAAGAAGTGCCGGATTCATCTTGTTCCGCATAAACGATATTTCTCATTACCGATAGTGGACTACTAACCTGTAAACGAAATGAAATATGCCTATATAAAATACGTACAATGTATTATACATGTATATATTTTTTTTATACATAAAATTATTTATACATCTATTATTACGCACGTTTGCAATAAAAGATTCTCCCGTTATTGTTAAACACGACTAATTAACGGAATTGATCGATTTGTAATGATTCGCGCTCTTTGATTGAAAAATCCACTGACGAATCAGCATAAATAATAAACATTATCCTTTATTGATTTTGTTAACCAATTATTCTAATATAATCGGGTGATATATTAACTAAGTGAATCTTATTCGTAAGGATATAACAATATAATCATTATCAGTAATTGTTATAGTCCGATCTTATATGCAAGATTGTCTTAAGTTAAGTGTGATCATAGATAGTAGTTAATTCTATTCAGTCAATAAAATAATTGTACAGTTTGTTGCAAGATCGTATTATGATCTTAAATATAAACTCGGATTATGAACATCGGCTATAGTATGGCACTCAATGTTTTAAATGTGCCAATAAAAATGATTTTTAATAGCTTTTGATAATAATATAAGAATACTATATATATTATTTATAAATATAGCTTTGAGAGAGAGAGAGAGAAAGTGAGACAAAAATATTTATAATAGTAAAGATTATATAGTGGAATCACACAGAATGTAAAAGATTACTCGATACTTTATTTAAAAAAAATTAAACGCATTTTTCGAAAGAAAAGAAATACAAACGCTATATTTTACGTAAAACAGTTTACCATGAAGCCAGCAATGAAAGAAGAGAGTATGAAGGAGTTGACGTTCTTGCGCGTGTTTCCGGTGCGAATACGTGCCGGAAAAAATAGAAAAATGTATCGATCTACAATTAAGCAGACCATAATGAAAACACTGGCGGCCGAAAAGGCGTTCAGAATAACAAGTTCAAGATGAGCATGGTAGAAAGCTGATGGGTAATTATTGCTCATGCCATAACCCAATCTTAGCGCTGAAACATATACATTGATTGTCAGATATAATTATACATATGTTGTAATATACTTTGTTATACATGGCCACTATTGTGTACTGAGAAAAAAGACTGATTGCGCAATCGTATGTATATACATTAATCGAAGAAAAAGTACATACGCTGGTACAATAATGAGTTTTATCGATACAATTAATTAATTGTAATCGAGTACAACTGTCGGCGCAAACCGATAGTATTAATCGACAAATATGAGTCAAGTATCGTCGCGATCTAAATTAAATGAGTTAAATATCGTCGTTAAATTAATATTTTCTTCAGCCAAGCGTAATTTTTTTTTCTACAGTGCACACTGTCGGAATCGGATTGTACAAACTGATTGTTATCCAAGACAGAATAACACCGATATGCGCCAGCGCAAGTCCACTGAGGTACAGGTATGCGATACCGCGAAACACTGGGCCAGATAGCACAACAAAGATCGCCGCATTGCCAAAAATGCCGATGGTTAATATGATTGGGACTATGATGCCGTAAGATGTCCACATCAAAGACATCACTTGGTTTCGAGCAATGTCGTCCTCGACAGGCGTACGTTCGACAGTAAAGTTATCATCCTCGCAACACAACTGAGTACTGCAAAAAGCACATTCATTCATAGGATCTGATCATATGTGTAAGAGTCATAGAAAAGAAGCAGCGCGAGCAGCAATTTTATTGCCGATGAAGATAAATATAGGTTGTTAAGATCGACTTATTTCGCAATGAATGATGATCTTGAGTTAGCTGAACTACTTTATTAACAATAAAGAACAAAATGACGGTGTTACTAATGAATAAGAATTGACTATGAAACTGCGATATATACAAACCCGTCGATTACTCCTGTCAGCATTGTACGTTCCGTTGATTGTTAATTATACAAAAATTATACAAATTAAGATTGTCGTTAAAGAACTTATAAGTACTGTCGATTAAGTGATCTAGAAACTTTTTACTGTTTGACGTTTTGTATTTTCCTCACGCACGTCACCGTCTGTTTCTCTCCTTCTCTCTCTAGCCAGCTGTAAATCTACTTTCAATAAAGACATGATAGACTCTAACAGGTTTACCTGTGACATATCCACCTCATGGGTCTTGCTTCAGAAAAATATACTGCGCAAGCCTCGGTAAGGTAACGTCAAGGTGTATGGGGGTTTATTTAAACACGTAATAGATGATAGACTTAAACCCTTTATTAAGGTCAAACTGCTTGAACAAACAACAGGGTCTATTATTAATTGTTGTTTACGGTCAAATACTTCACGGTGGAGATAATACGGATTATGCAATAAAATAAGATTAAAATGCAGTAAATCAAATTTATCGTATTTTATCAAATGCGCAACCAACATAACTCTTTCTTTATTAAAAAGATTGTCATCTTTCGATCATTTCATTATTGTTTCTTCCTTTATTGAAGAATATTATAAGTTCGCTATCCTGATTATCGCAATTGATAACGATACGAATATTTTCATATTCAAATTATGATTCATAATTATGGAATAAAGGAAAAAAGGAAATTTCAAGTTTTTCAACTTTTTCTGTTTTTCAAAAAGGAAAACTTGTGTGTGTGTGTGTGTGTGTGTGTGTGTGTGTGTGTGTGTGTGTGTGTGACTCGATATTAATATTTATTATAGATTATCAAAATTTAGGTGGAAACAGAGAAAGCATAAACACCATTTTTTCAAATTAATCCATTCCATTTAAGAGATCCATTAATTTGGGGAACACAGTTTTCATATTTTAGACGGATACAAATGGAGCATCTTCGAATATTCCTTATCTGATGATTGTTTGTGTCCTTCCAAACAATTATTATGTACCTATAATATGCGTAATACCAAAAATAATAGTTTTCTTTTTTATAATTTATGAATTATCAATTTCCCTACATTCATAATGACTGGAGAAAACGCGTCGAAATTTTATTGTTCCTATCAACCTGTCAATAAAGTTAATTCGAGAATGTTTAAATTAAATTTATATTATGGACTCTAAAATCTTTTTACATTTTCATCGTCTTATGAATCTTTGGATAGATGCTGTATTCTGTCGAATATATCGACGAATAATTTCGACATATATCAGATAAAATATTAAGAGATAAAATTAATTAATCGTTCGATTAAATAAACGGAATTCGTTATCCGCGATGAAGTTCACAAGTTCTTGTGAATTTTGCCATTTCCTATGAATTTTGTACTTTTAGAAGCCGTGTCAAAAAAATGCAATGAATTTAAAGAATTGTCCTAAAAAAAAATTGTATAAGTGGTTCTGAATAAGCGATGTGATACAACTGCGAGAAATAATCAGATGCAGTCAGGTTCCCGTCGCATCGGTTTTGACACAGCGTGATTATTGTTAATGTTATTACAATGCAAGAGTTACAAATAATAACAAATTTGTTTATTTCCACGAAAAATGTAACAGATGGATTCCCTACTTGATACGTTCGAAAAAAGGAGACATAAAAAATAAAAAGGATGTTCTTCATTGAATTTAATGATTAATTGAAAAAGTTATGAATTTTAAAACCAACAAAACTGATTCGGTAAACAAGTTTTCCGAAAAGTCCTTGTTAAACTGTGTAGAAAGAGTCAGCCGCGGAAGCTCTGACGAAAGCGACGATTGACGTTAACGACGAGCAGCGAGACGAGGAATAATGAATGTGAAATCTCGATAGAGATTAATAATCGTGGTGTCAAATTATCGGGATCGGAGTCGAAAGGCACCGAGCGAGTGGATGCCTATCCATAACGAGATGCGATCGATGGTGTCGGCCAACGCCGAAGGAGGATGTCCCCACGACGCGACGTTGGTGGCTAATCTTTCGAGTGGAAAACATTGTCAGAGACATTTCTCTCACCCGATCGCGTTTCCGCTCGGTCGATCAATAAAGACCCATCGGCGAGCGGGTCCAAGACGAGGAACGATAAGGAGTTAATTGCTGTTTTCCCACGGAAACAAAACGGATTCACAATTTATTCATGATATGAAAAATGAAAGCAGAGGATAACCCGCAAATTTTTGCGCGAAGAAAATCATTTCGACGGAAAAAGATGACCCTTCTCGAACGATCGCGCTGAATAGTGTTATGCATAGAAATGCCGAGAAATAAAGCAGCTTATAAAGACGATACGAGAAGAAGACACTGTTATTGTTAAAGGACGATCGATCTGCAATCAAAAGAGAGAAAAAAAAGAATACAACGGAAAAATTCAAGAATCCCAGACGATTCGCGTCAAACGATTTGTAACGCTTCTATAAAATAAAAAAGGACATTTTATATCTACAATTAACATCAGTATAACGAAATACGAAAAAATGAATTTAACGACGTAGATGCCAGTATCTTTTGAAAGTCTTTGGAGGATCTTTTTAGTCAGGTTGCAAAGTCTTACAAAATTAAAAAATGTATAATGAACATCAGCCCATGATAAATTAACAATAATAATTTACTTGTTATATGTACACTTGATGTCGAAATCGCAATTCAATTCTTCTCTCTCTATATATATATAAAGATTTGAAACAATCAAAGAGAATGAAGATATAAATTAATATTATTAGAACGTTATATAAGGATTGCTAATACAATGATTATCAACTCATTTTTTTTTGCAAGTTGTATTTCAACATAGAATTGCCAATCAGTAACCAATCAACCTAAAATAAAACGCAAACTGTGCATCCTTCCGAATCACTGAATTTATTCACAAGCTCGGCAGATGAATAAAGCGTATGGACAATAAACGCGATAGGTTCAATCTTCCCACTACTTTGAGGCGTCAAAAAAATTACTGGCCAAATTTGACAAATTATATTGATTAAAGTAAATCTGTTACAATACAATAAGCAAATAATAAATGTGCAAAATGTCGCTATATTCTAAATTGATACAGAATAATTGAACGTTAATATAAATTAAACGTAATTTTTTTCTTCCTCTACGCTTTCAAATTGTACATTAAATATATTTATTTTAATTATATTTTCTAAATAGAATATATTGTAAATGTTATATTTTAAATATAATTTGAAAAATATTAAAATATCGCATTGCAAAACATCTCCTAAGAATTGTTTTCTTTCTAATTGTAAGAGGAAATATAAAATTAGCTTAAGCTATGACAGACAAAATCTTTTCAAGTCGCAGTTATTGACTTTTGTCACGTCCACTGCACAGTGCACGTGATCGGTCTTTTAGTTGGAGCAAGTCCCCTGTAGAGGCACCACAAATCACTCCGCTTCTGGATGCACTCGTAATATTTTCTGAAAGAAATCGGTTAGATGGCGTTCAAGAAAAAAAATAAAGAAAAAACTGTGTCTTCTCACGTATATATATTTTGAAAATAAAACACCTTACATACGAAAGATATCTATACATTCACCTGTATTATCTGAATGAGAAATGATTGTCGACAATTCGTAAGTTGTCGCTTACTTAATTTGAACTATATGCACAGGCTTCCGTCATTAATTAAATGATTGGGCTAATTAAAGACATTTCTTGATAATTGAAAAAAAAACTTGTGTGATAACGTGCGTAAAATAGAAAATAACAGATTAAACATGGAAATTTCTATTGTAGGGCTGAAACCTTGAGGAAGAGAAAATTTGCACGGATTGTTAAGCAGAAATTTGGCTGACAAAATGTGCTGCTACTTGTTGGAATATTACTTATTCCATCTTTATTTTCAAAGAGGTCGCCGTGCTATATCAAGAGTCAAATTAGGATATGTGCTCTGTGGCTTTGGCATGATAGCACTATTAGAATTTTTTGGAGCATTTGTGCACATATTCGAGGTCACGTACGATGAAAACTTTGTATATCCATACGAAGGCAACGTACATGAATTTGTGAATGCTTTACGACGTAATGAAAAACCTCAAGTCGAACCTATAAACGAGTATAGATATGCTTTTATCTTAAAGCAGCCACAAAAGTGTAAGGAAAATGCAGACGATACGCTTCGTCTTGTGTACATAGTAAAATCGGCTATAGAAAATTTTGATAGAAGAACTGCTATACGAAATTCGTGGGGAATTGAAAAGAGATTCTTTGATGTGCCAACGAGAACTATTTTTGTGGTGGGTACGCATCCGGATGACCAAGAAGTTGAGGCCAAACTAAAGCTAGAGGCAGGGATTTATAAAGATATCGTGCAGGCAGATTTTATAGATTCGTACTATAATAATACTATAAAAACGATGATGAGTTTCAAATGGTTAGTACAGTATTGTCCCAATTCAAAATTTTACGTGTTCGTCGATGATGATATGTATGTATCTGTAAAAAATGTAGCGACATTTATTAGAAATCCAGCTAATTATCCATTTTATTTAATGGAATCCAGAAAAGTGTACAGTGCACACAAAAGAGAAATCAAACAGTCGGATTTAATGGATTATAATGACATGAATTTTAATAATAAAAGTGCAACATATGACTTAAAAATCAAAACGTCTTTTACGGAAGATTCAACTATTCATGAATCTACAAATAACAATAGTCGGAAAAATATGCATGAGAAACAAGAACTCAAGATCAATGATAGAAAAATAGAAAATGAACACTTTCCTAGGTTTTTTAACAAATCTACGTCAAATAGAATAAAACGACAGCTTTTCGATTTTGAGCTGCCAGATGATATTAGACTGTTTGCAGGATTCGTATTTATGCGATCTACGCCACATCGGCATAAATTTTCTAAATGGTACGTCACATTAAAAGAATATCCATATCATTTATGGCCACCATATGTTACAGCCGGTGCATACGTTTTGTCTAAAGAAGCTCTATTGGATTTGTACTACACCAGTTTCTATACCAAGCATTTCAGATTCGATGATATCTTTCTAGGTTTAGTAGCTAAAAAAGCCGATATAGTACCGTTTCATTGCGAAGAGTTCCACTTTTATAAGAAAGCTTATACAAAACATAGTTATACATATGTTATAACGTCTCATGGATATGAAGATCCAAACGAACTCTTACAAATTTGGAACGAACAGAAAGCTCTTGGAAACGCTTAAATTTATATAAATAACGCAAAAAAATTTGCAATATATACTATTACACGATTTTAGAGATGATTAAGATGATTTCCATTTAAGAATGGAAAAGTATCACGATAGCATATATTGGCGAAAATATCATTATAATTGGTATGTATCAAGTATCAATATATATACATATGAAGGAAGATTGAATATACAATGTAAAATAACAATTATATGATAACGTTCAACTTATTGTAAAGAATATTCTGTACTCTCTAGAATAGATTTCATCCTACATTAGTCTTCATATATACATATATATATATATATATACATACTATATATATATATGTGTATAT
>NW_017299992.1:3374137-3390208 GCF_001594075.2 Trachymyrmex cornetzi
TATATATATATATAATATAGCCCCTAATAAAAAATCAAATTTATCAAATTTTTAGTATTATACATATTAAAGCACAATATTTAAATGAAACAGAATTATGCTAATCGTACTTATCATTGCTACAATTAATTATTTAGTACTTAGTACTTATTCAGTGCTCTAGTTTGTAAATAGGATTATTGTTCAATTATTTTATTTAATTACACACACAGACTGATTAATATTATTTTTCTAAAATAATCAAATAACATAATTAACATATATGTGTAACTTGTACACTTAATAAATTATGCAGAGGCTATAAAAAACTTGTATATTTTAAAAATCAATATATTTACAATTTTGTACTTTGTTAATTAACAGCTATGTCTTTGTGATAATTTTTTCTATGGATAATTTAATAAATACATTTTCTAGATATATATGGTCCCTCATAAATTTTTTATCGAGTTTTATTTTATATCTTATTATCGGTACTGCTTATCAATATTGGTTTTACCTAAAGTTTGATCCAGACTCACAGCTTCTTTTTTGATCATGTTAAGCAATAATTGGGAACTCTCTAGAATCTATAATAAAACAAATATAACACTTAAGAAATGCGAGATTAACATTCAATTTAGAATAGATCACTCAACAATACTACCTTTACATATGCTGCCTCAGTGTCGGCAATAGTTCTATCGTATTCGTTTCTGACCGTGATTCTTTTTGCTAAGCTATCGTTCAATTGCGTAAGTTTACACGACATCTTCTCAATTTCGCGTTGCAAATTGTTCTTCTCTTCCTCCTGGGATTCTATTTGAGCTTGAAGTTCGAATCGTCTTACCTTCATCTCTTCTAAACCTAGAACAAATTTTTTTCTGTACATACATGAATGCAATAAAATAATTCCGTTATTGGAAATATCGAGTTATAATATCGCAGAATAAAGTAAGTTAAGAACATCAATCTGATGTTTGAATGACAATTTCTTTTTCGGGATTAAGATACCTTCAATATTGGGATTGTGTAGCAAAAGAATACTTGTATTATGTTTCAGGTATCTAAAATCGGATCAATTAAAGCTCAAACTTATGAATAATATCAAACATGAATTTTTAGGTTAAATGGGTTACATTTGACAAGCTCCTGATTATACGTTTGCAAAGCAGCTCCGTGTTGAGACATCGTGAATCCTCCATTCACAAAAAACTTCACATAAGGCGTATATATTTAAACTGATTTAAACGCGGATGATGTCAGGCGGGACTATCGAAAACGGCCGTTGTTTACCAATAACCACCAATAACGCAGAAACTTGGAACGTTCGGGTGGACAGCTGCTTCGGTTTTGGCGCGCGATTCCCGCTTTACGCATGCGTATCAGGAGTTATAAAAATACGAAGATTTCTCGTCCTTTTGCCGCGTTATGATCTATATTTTATATATACAAATCTAGAGACTGTACGAAATTGGATCTATAGGAACGGCGATGATTTTTTTTTTATTCATAAAATAGTCATTTTTTGTGACCGAGCTCTAAAAATCAACGCGATAAAGTAGAAGAGGATAATTGATGAAGGATTTGATTAATCCTTCGCAGCTTCTTTCGAGTTTTTGGGAAAGACAATGCAATTCATGATCAACGAAATCGATATGGCGCCTACTTTAATGGAATTCATTTTGCAGATTCTGGATATCCGAGAGATCGAGGCTCAGATTAACACTGGACTAGTTGCTTTCAAAACCAGTTTTCTTTTTCAGAGCTGGAACTGTATTGCATAACTACGTCCGATTGTAAAATTACTTTCGGGGCTGTGGAATATATATTCTTGTAGATATCAGAGTTATTATCATCTTGAAGATCACCGCAAATCTTTATCCTTCTTTAAACAAAAAATTGATCTGTACGAAAACATTCCGTAATCGCATATTCTACGTTTTTAATTAGCAATAGTTTATATATAGAATTATACTCTAATCCATCAGGCATATAAATATACCTACATTTATATTTATATCATTTATATTTTACAAAAAGAAAAAGTGCAACTCAATGAAAGCTCCATGTTTTATTTTTATTTATTGAATTGAAATGCGTTTTTTTGCATCATTTATATTTTACATTTCACGTATTTGGACGTATGTATATTTCTGGATAACGATATAATGCAACTTTTTCCTAAAGTGGAAACGTGAAAAGTGAACACTTTTCATATTTCTGTCTTGGGGGAAAAGTTTGCTAATTAATTAAAAATCTTGGAGTAGAATCAGATAGATCCCTTGGAGACAATCGCGACCTAATTTCACGTCCGTTAATTTATTTCGCGTAGAGGAGGAGGGACGCGTTGCGTCGCGCGTCGGATGGAGACGGTGGATCGCGGGCGGTGAGGACTGGCGAGGACTGGCGAGGACTAGTTAGCGCGCACACCTGAGCTCACCTTTTAAAGGCGTCAGACGGAAGCGTGCAAGCGTGCCGTGGTGGAAAAGCGCACGCCACGATCCACGATAAAACGTGCCTTTCGCTCGGCGACGCGCGCGGTCGACGTACATCGACCGTTCCAGCGATTTGCAGCGATTCCGATCGCGACTGCCGCGAGACGGGCGATCGCGTTGCTCCGCGTCCGCGACCGGGACGTGCATATATATTTCAAGTATCATTATATTGTATGTCGCGAATCCGCGCCAACGCCACCAGAATCGTCGCGAGTGCTTTTCGACCGAGTGCAGGGACGATCGATCTCGAGAGGAGGAAGTGAGGAAGAAAAAGAATACTCGCGGCACGTGATCGGTATGTCGCGGCGATCCAGGCACGTCTGCACGAGGAGTCGAGGAATCACCTGCGGGTAAGGATCAATATGGGGGAACGTCGTAATCTCCCAAGTGAACTCGGGCCCAGCCAGCCGCAGTAATCAGCGTTCGAGAGCGATCTCGATCCTGCACGCTTGCAACCAAGAGATTTGACGCGAGCGCGTAGGTGCGCAACAGCGCACTGTGCGTCCTTGCAATCCCTCGTGATCTTGGTCCCGCCGCGCGCTTTGCTCCGACATTTCTTCATTGACGTTTCCTCCTCTCTTTTCTTTGTTTTTCGGGAATTTATATCGTGCCATCGTGGGAGGATGGTGCGCGGCGCGCACGAGTCGCATGGATCTACGGCGCCTGCGCAACCCGCCGCTTCGTCTCCTGCGTGCACCATTTAAAAATTCCGATTAACGCGAGAAAAACATAAAGCAGGAGTTTAATAACCGGTTGGCTGACGAGAGTGAACGTATTTTAGAGGGCGGATGGCCTTTAATTAATCATCGATGCTGTCTGTCGCACACCTTCCTATAAAGAAAAATTTTCCTATTAATCAATTCGAGGGAATCATATCAATTTGCGAATTCTACAAAAAAATCGAATTTTTTAATCTGTGCCACGGAAGTTTGCCGTTCAATTTCAGAGAAATGATAATTTCTCATCATTTATTTTATAATTAAATATTTATTTATTATCTCATATCGCTTTTTTATATTAGAGATCAAAGACCACAGGTATTCGTAGTTTATTCTTGTATTTAAAACTGTCTTAATTAATTAAGTAATGTCTCAAGATGCTAATTGATTCTGTGATGGGCTTATGACATCTTAAGACCGTCTTAAATACAGAAGAATCGATTTGTAAATATGCCGGCCAAAAAAATCTCACGACGCGCTAAACACACGTGCACATTTAATAAAGATGTAATTGCGACAGATGGGATAATTTGTTGTGAAACGAACAATAAGAAACTACCTTGAAAGAATTGCGAGAGAACGATCAACGAGAGGCAAAGAGTTATATATGCGCATTATGTATTGATCGAAGATGTTGCACATGTCCTTGCCAAGTGACATCATCGTACTAAATAAGGATTTGCCCAATGCGATGAACGCGTCGTGGGCACTGCCTACGGTCGCGAGACAATCCCATAATGATGCACCGTTTTGCAATCTTTATGCGCAGGCAGCATTTAAAGGAACGCCACACCTTACGCTAAATTTATATTCAATCACGAAGGACTAAAGCATTTTTGTTGCAGGTTGACGGTGTAAATGATGCGTATGACGCACAATTTTCTTTTAAAATATGCAATATATTTTAAGTAAGAATGGAAACGGATACGTTTCTACGTTGATGCATCCGTGCAGAGTAAGTATAATCATTTCGTGCTTTTTTTTTATTCTGTGACTACTGTAACAATTCTGATAATCGATTTGTCGATAAACTGATATTTACTTCTGTTTTAGATGAGCTGAAGAAGCTTTATTAATTAGTTACTTGTCTTTGACTCCTTGTGCACAAGTCGACGACTGATACTTCAAAATGCATACTTCGAAATATGCTGGATATCACATTAACGGAAATCGTGATTACATTACAGATGGTGAAGAGAGCCATAGAGCTCCTTCGGACCGTACCATGTCCGAGTATATCGTTGCTAACGAGCATACCACTATGGTAATGCATTTTATACTTACGATGGCAAAGACATTCTTTTAAGCTTAAAGCGTCTTTTATTCTACATATATTAGTGTACACAATGTAGAATACATACGCCTTCTTATATGTACATATATAACGTATATTTAAATTATAATTTTTTAATTATTATTTATAATTTTTTTCTCAAACTCTTCTTTTATAGGTAAAACCTACAAGAAAGAATCCCGCGGACAAGTACGACAGAGAAGAAGACAGAAGATCCAGAAGTGCGCACAACACTCGCGACTCGGTCCTGTCCGGATCTTCGAAGCATAGTTTGCATCCGCTTCGCAAAAGTGCCTCGCATGGCAGTATTTGTGACAATGGTTCAGATATATATGTCACCAGTGCTGCATATAGAGCTACTTCCGACATAAGGTCGCTCAGATTTATAAACGCGTAGCATTCAATACCCCGTAAATATACCTGTAATCGAAAATGTATGTTTTGTGTTATAGTCGGGTATCACGCCGTAGTCTCGCACCAAGCTCCAGATTGGACCACAGAGCGCCTAGTCATTATAGCTACGGTTCCGGCAGGTCAGGCACTTCGACAGTGAAAACTCGTACGTCACGAAAAGGCGGTATTATTGTGGAAACTATGTCAACGCCTAATCCATTTTGCCCAAACACTAAGGGCGTCTGCTGCCTCATGTTACTTCTCAATCTTGGTTTGATTCTAGTTACTTTAGGTTTCGTTATCGTCATACAATTTTTCCAGCCGTTAGTCGTTTGGTAAGAGTGCTGTGTGATCAATTTTTACTAAATATAAATTAATTCCTAAAGATTCCTTAATGATACAAAATGGTTGGATATAATAGGGCAATAGGAGTCAAGCACGGTAATTCTCGTGCAAACCAATACGGTTAACAAAACAACTTTATTAATAATTAATTCGCTTACATGCTCACTTTTGAGCCATCCTCAGAAACAATATGATGTTGTAATTACAAAAAAATTTTTTTTTACAAACTAATTCATTTCAGTGAGCCACCTCCATCTATTAACGGAAACTGTAATATAAAAACAAACTCTAATAACGATCTAAAATATATTAAAATTATTAAAAGATAAATTTGTTGGAAGTAAAAACGATTTATTGTAAAATAATAGAAGGTAGCTCACTAAAACAAAAATTCACCATATCGCAAATACTTAAAAATTTTATAGGTTTAGTCAAAAATCAGTCTTTGACCATTCAGCGAATCAGTGTCAATTATGTTGAAATTAATAAATAACTTTTAATACACCTGAACGTTAATAGGGAGAAAAAGAAAAAAGAAGGAAAGAAGACTCTGATATTAATTTATAGTCCAGACGGACATCAAAACCAAAACTGAATCTTTAATAATTTAATTTTAATGTAACAAAGAATGTACACTGATCCGTTTTTGCTTCCAACAAATTTACCTTTTAATAATTTTAATACATTTTAGATTGTTATTAGAGTTTGTTTTTATATTACAGTTTCCGTTAATAGGTGGAGGTAGCTCACTGAAATGAATTAGTTTGTAAAAAATTTTTTGTAATTACATCATATTGTTTCTGAGGATGGCTCAAAAGTGAGCCGAAACACGTAAGCGGATTAATTATTAATAAAGTTGTTTTGTTAACCGTATTAATTGGTTTGCACAAGAATTACCGTGCTTGACTCCCATTGCGCTGTTATATCCAACCATTTTGTATCAATTTTTACATCGCACATACGCGCGCGCGATTTAAAATTTATATAAATATATATTAAAATAATTATAATTACTTCGATTATAAAAAAGACAAAATTGCAAAAGTTTTATATATATGTATATCGATTTGTATTTCTAATAATTAATAGCAAGGAATTGAAAGCACGATGTATAAATTACACAACTGTATTCTATAAACTTTTATACATAATGCATTTTTTTTAGGATCTTGGGAATAGTATTTCTTGTGTTTGGATTTTTGACACTGATCGGTAGTCTCGTGTATTGCGTACATGTGTTCAAAAATGCCAGACATCCACAAGATATCAATCCAGAAGATCTATACTGGACCCATTACTGGCAAGGTCGTGTTGGTTCTACAGCACCTGAAGTTTATTATAAAGCCGAAGACAAATATCAGGATGATAACTATAGCGATCGATACAGCAAATACTCGGGAAAGTATTATGACAGGCAAAATCAAAGATATTAATATTTTGGAATATAAAGAATAGTATCGATCATTAATTAAAGTACCAATTCACATACATTCTACCAACTCGTAAGATTTGGAAAAACCAATGACGAATAAAAAACTAATCTCAGTGCAATAAAATATACTTATGTATACTTGTGCATAGATATTGTACTAACATTATTTTTCCTTTTCCAGAAAATACAAATTGTCAATGTATTTTATACTTGTTATTTGTATAATACTAATATAAATCATCTGAAAAAAGAATAATTTCTTTTTCTGAAAAATGACATACAGAAATTTCAGCGTTAACTTGGTAATTCGCAATTTAGTGTATCGATATATTAATAACATCTTTCTAATAATAGATAATTCTAAGCATATATTTATATTTTATACATAAAGCATAAATATATGACGATAATGACATTTTTTTAAATAAACATGTACAATGTATTATAGCAAAAGAACATATTCATAATAATACTACATATATCCATAAAATTAAATAATTATCTTAGTGTATAATCAAAAAGTTCTGAATTTACAAAAGTGCCACTTCTACTAACTAGGTAATAAAAAGATCTATTTTCTATTTTAAGTGGTAAATATACTCCTGTTCCATCCTGTCTGTTTGCGGTACACCTTACCTTAAAAAGAATTTTTCAAATGTAAGAAACATGTCAAATAAAAAGTTTTATTTTTTATTTTCGTATTCACGCTCTAAAATTATTATATATTATTATTAATATTATGTATATGAAATTAATTATACATCAAATATTATAACTAACTTTATATTTATAATTATTATGTAAATGTTTCTTATACCGTTCCTACTGGTAAATTTAGTTTGGATTTCTTCTTTCGCATATGATAAGTACTAATTGAAAGTGTTTCACCACCTTTATTTAAAATAATGTATTTGATGCTACGAGCGCACGTAGCATAAATGTAAAGACATATAAGAGGACCTACAAAATAAATACATTAATCTCAAAAAGAATAAAACCTTTTTAAAAAAAAATTTGCTCCATTTTATATAAAGGATTATTTAGCAAATAAGGTAAAAATAAGAATTTTCGCATAAGTAAAACATGCATCTCTATATATGAAATATTGTTACATACATATAAATATAAAAGATAATTCTTACCTGCCATAATTGTAAAACAAAATATGCAAAATCGAAACATGTAGTTCACAAAATGTTCTTTTAAGTTTACATCAGCCCTGTATATATCCCAGAATGATGAAGTATAACTATAATAAGCCAATACTGAACAACAAAATAATTGTACAACTCCAAAAATCCGCATATTTCGGAAATATTTACTTCCTTCAAATTTATATAAAATTACATTGTTCTGTACATTTGTGTTTACATCCAATTGTGACATTTGCCGACGCTGTATTAATAAATTTTGTACCAATTTGTTTGGTTTAAGGAAACTTGTTTGTCGTGTTGCTCCAGCAGATAATCTACATTTTTTTTATGTCATTTTATAAGATTTTATATATAACTGTAAAATATACAGGAAATCCTATAGTTAATTTTAGCTTCCATTTGAAGTTAATATTTTTTAATGTAAAGTAATCAAATGTCATTAATTTTCAAACGATCGTCAAAACAATATTGATATTTCGACATAACATTCTACTTTTTGATCTTTCTCTTTCATTTCTAATTCAAAGTAACCAAATAGCGATCAAGAATATCCTGTATATATTTATATAAATATTCTTTTAATAATCAATTATTAAAAATATTTCTAGATATATATTATTCTTATATATTTTATTAAAAGTTTTATTATAATTATATTTTTTACCTTATGCATCTCGTTAGAAACATTCTAACGGTCACTGCCGTTGAAAATATATTCTTGTCACGTATAAAATATTTTTGTGTGATTTCACGGGCAGATCGTACTTGAGTTAGTAAAGTTTTAGGAATAATAGAATGCCTCAAAATTAGATTTAACATTTTGAAATTGTTTTCGTTCTATGTCACAAAAGGCAACTCTAGAAATTTTATAAAATGTTAATTTGCTTTTAAAATCATTTTCCTATACATAACATTGTATTTTTATTTACAAAAACATTTACATTTATTTTAATTTTGGTTTTCTTTTTATTAATAATAAGGTAATCCAAAAAATACATGTATATATACATATATTCTATAATTTTATATAAAAAATTATGCATAAAAAATTACTATATTCTTACCAAGTTCTTCTGCTGCAATCTGTAAAAATATATATTTTATTTATAAATAGTCAATTCAACAGTAATAAAATTATAAGTAAACTTTTTAGGCTAAAGGTTAGGAAACTCGTAGAAAAAGGTAAACACGAGGATCTGATATCTGATCTCTATAGCTACACTATGTCGTACTTTCTGCACTTAAAATAAGATAAATACAGAGTTGAAGAAAAAAAGAGAAATAATAAAAAAATACAAAGCGTTCGATACAAAAAATGACAAAGGACAATCTCAATTGTTTAATTGCGGTTTTCAAGTGCGGTAAAGTGTGAGTAGGATGAACAATTTACGTTGATCTTTTGTTGACGCTCGTGCACATATATATTTGCGAGCATCGTTTGTCCTTATTTAACATTTATTAGATAAACAAAGAATGAAATGAAAGAGCATCGCGAGTAATTGCGAGCGTCAATTCGTCAAGTGGTGGAGCATGCAGTCTCTACTTTCGTTTTTTATATTTAGGCTTCTCGCTCTCTTTATCTTCAAGGCCTACTTATACATTTAGAGAGTGCAAGTAAAAGCAGGTAAAAGAAACTTATAAGAATGAGTCTACTGTCTAGTCCAGCGACTCTCGTAGTTCGTAGTGTCGACTGTCGTAATTGCGAAGTGAGGAAACACATAACACACGTTCTCTTTTAGAGTATCAGAGCAGAGCAAATCAATCAGGGTGTTCCGAAATTCATTGAAAGATAACGTGGAAATTAATCCGTTGACGGCAGTTGACGGAACGTACGTCGGTCGTCGGGCACGAAAGCGAAACCACACGAAACGAATGGACACGAATTGGCACGAATACGTGCCGCTTCCGAGATGCGATTCATGCAACAGCTCGTATCGTATTTTTACCGTGCGTACAGGTGTTGCGCGACGCGAACGCGAATGACGCGATGCAGTTGTACTCGTTCTCGTTCGTGAACGGCCTGATAGAGTGGCGGAGGCGGACTACGTGAATTCGGTGAATTCTGATCAATTCTAAAATCTAACCTCGGTCGAACTCGCGTATCCTTGACGTGACGTCGCGACGACGGCACTGACGACTCTCACGAGTGCTCACGACAGTGCAGTAGCTGACAGGTATCAGCTGTTCCAGTAAATAAACCGCGCGTCGACGATGGACGACGTGGAGGATACCGCGCGAGACGACCCGGGCCGGGCCGGGCCGTCCGACGAGGACGTGGAGGACGTCAGCGAGTCGGACGACGGCAGCGAGTATTCGTCGCGTAGCGAGGGTGAATTCAACTGGTACGTTATGTCGGACTCGATTCTCCTGAGCATCTTCCAGTACCTGACGCCGAGGGAATTGCTGACCGCGGGCGAGGTGTGCCAATCGTGGTTCAGAGTGTCGCGCGATGAGTTCCTCTGGAAGTATTTATTTTATCGCACGTACAAGATAGATCCGGACGTCGGCATTGTGCCAGGTATGTCTTGCCACTAAGTATTCGCGGCACTTTTACGCGATCGAAAATAACATTCTCCGCCGGATATTGCGTGGAGAAAATATAAATTTGTACCGTCTATTTTCCCCGAGAAGATCCATTCATACTCGGAGCAAAACTGTTAGATTCGACCAAATCGGACAATGATTCCACACATGGCATTTATGAAGACAATAAATGCAAAAGTAATAATAATAGAATAATAAAACAGTATTTAAAGTTAAAGAAATATGTGTACAGCAAAGTAAACTTTTTTTTTTAAATGAGTTAATTTGTAATTCATGAATTCCTAATTATTCAGATTAGTATAGCAACGTTCATTGATTGTTGCTTTTTTAGAATGCTACTTTTGTCGTTACATATTCTTATAAAACAATCTTGTTACTAACGATACATATGAAATTTGTACATTTTCAATTTTTATCTTTTGACAAATGATGTTTCAGAAAATCTTTTTATGTACATTAGAAAAATTTCATCTTATAATAATATATAGATATATAATTAAATTAATTTTTTATTATTTTATATGCATATGTATATATTTGATCAATATTCTTTATATTTATTATTCTTTCGTAGGAAAAACCTCCTGGTTGGGCGAATTCAAACGCTTGACATATCACACTCCATTGATAGAAACTGAAGTTCTTAAAGAACATTCACATCAGGTCTTACACGTGAGCTTTTCTCATAATGGCAAAATGTTTGCAACCTGTTCAAAAGATGGATATATTCTTGTAAGCTCTTCTTTCATTTTGCAATTATTACTTTCTCTCATATACTTACATTTATCATTCGCATTATTTTGTTTTAGGTATGGCAAAGTCAGTATCCTGTTACCATAAAATATTGGCATGATATGAAGACGTTTAGTTGGAAATATACACAATTTTCCCAGTTTAATTGTACAGATACGTTACTTCTTGTGTCTGGTGTCCATTTTGGTACACCCCATAGTACTTCGGGTGAAATAGCAGTATTCAGAGTAGCACGTAAGTAAAATTAAGATCTTATCAATAAGAAAATAAAGAATATACGACTAAAATAAATCTTAAACTGGGAGTCAACAAGATTATCCGACGATAGATTTTGATAAAAGAAATTATAACTCTATCCGATACATGCTTATATGTGTTTTTTGTCTATTTGTAGCTGGATTTGATCTCCAGTGTAGAGTAGTGAATAAGCCGTATGACATATTTGGTACATGGTACAGTGAACGTTACCTTTTAAGTGGAAATCTACATTGGTTGGCACATTTGGTTAGTACTAGCGTAGTTTGGCTCAATAAGGCAAACCAGGAATCAGCTAGCGAACATGTGCCTATTATGACGCAACTCTTTAGGTAAAGTAACAACTCGGTATATTTTCTTAATCGATCTGAATCTTTAACTTCTTGTTAAAAACATAAACAAATTTTCTTAAATGGATTATAATTTTTTTTTCATGCAGTTGTAATGATTTTTCAGGTTCTATAACGGAAATGCTTCCTCGATTAGAGCGATTATGGTTGCAAATTGTTTAGCACCTGCTCCAGCTGAATCTACAGAACAACAGAGCCAACCATCTTCCTCAAATACAAAGGAAGAAAAAGGAAATCCACCAAGTCACAAGGATTTGTTGTCTCCTTCAGGCGAATCTAACAGCTCGCAAAGTCAAGAAGAACCAATATACTACATTTCATCATCAAGAATACAGTATGTAAAAATTTCTTTTTTTTACGCACAATGTGGTCCACTTAGATTGAAAACGTTGACTATTTTACTTATTTTTGATAATACGAAAAAATGTTTTAGATGAAAATGAGACAGTTTTGAGAGGGAAATTATTAAGGTAGAGATATCAGAAAACTAATATATTTAATCTTTCATGTTAAAATATGTGCTAAAATAAAGTATAAAATATCTCATTGGTTTTTTCATATTTCTACCTTTTATACGCAGAATAATTAGAGAAATCATATTATGTAAAAAAATTATATAATTCCATTTTAAAAAGTAAAATCTTCATATAAGTATATCTTCATATCTTCTTGGCACTTCCACCTAGAAAAAGAACAACGTAACCGAAATACGTTCCTTTTATATGAAATATTTCTTCGTATCAAAAATAAACGAAGCATTTAAGGTTTTGAATTTAAGGATAGATCACCCTGCATACATTCTTGTTGGATGTTAATATACATAATATATATACATGATAGATATAGTAAATTAGAAGGTGCATTTTCGAATTGGAAGAAACTTGGTGATGGTTTCGAATATGCTAGTCCTATACAATACAATCAGGAATATAGGCAGGTTGAGATGCAGAAGAAGGCACACGAAAGCGATAGCGAAAGTGAGAATCCGCAATGGGAGGAGGAGGAGAGCGAGTCTGGAGGTAGGCAAATTATGCATGTAATGCATAGCAATAGGAAATAACTGTAATCGGCTATCCTAATCACTGTGTAGGATATGACAAAAAATGAGTTTACAGAATCTTCAATAACCGAGGAATGTGATACAGACGAGTTAGCCAATAATCCCGAAAAACTTCTTATCTTTACAACTGGCTCGAAAACATATACTCCGCATAAAGTTGGTTTTAAGAGGATCAAATTAGTTACTTTCCCACGAAGATTGGATCCGGGACCATCACTGCGCGAGAGAATAGCTCAACAAAAGAGGGAACGAGAGAGACAAAATACTCCGTCAGTAGAAGATTGGTTAAATTATGAATCTGTGGCGGATAAATTCGATAAAATAGATCATTTAATTGATCTTCATGGTCACATTATTGGAATGGGACTTTCCCCCGATCATAGGTCAGTTGTAGTTGCATAGCCATGTAGAATAAGTGTACTTGAGATGTATAGACATTTAATTATGTATGTATTATTCAGATATCTTTATGTAAATTCGAGGCCGTGGCCGAAAGGTTACGTTATTACCAATCCTTTACAACCACCGCCGATAGCTCAAGAAATTGATATCCATGTAATCGACTTGGTAACACTGAAGCAAGTTGGTACAATGTTAAGGGCACACAAAGCATACACGCCTAATAACGAATGTTTCTTTATATTTCTGGATGTATGTAATGAATACGTAGCAAGGTAATTAATACGCTTGTATTTAATTTATTAATTTAATCAAGATTTAACTTTTCAAAATATAAAATACAATTACTATAAAATATTTTTGTTTGCAGTGGTGCGGAAGATAAACACGGTTACTTATGGGATAGACATTATGGAATCTGTTTAGCAAAATTTCCCCATAGTGATGTAGTCAATTCAGTGGCTTTTAATCCACGCGATCCTGAGATGTTAGTTACAACCAGTGATGACTATACAGTTAAAATATGGCGAAGTCGGGCTATGGTAAAGGCTTTAGATTTAGATGAAAAGTCTTATTGTAGGGGGATGGAAGTGCGAAAGAGACATAAATATCAGAAATGCGGCACTAATGTTGACTGATTAAAAACTATTAAATTTCTAATTTAAACATTTATTTTTACAAGATCTTAGAGATATATTTTACATTTAAGTTTTAGTGTATACTATACAAAATCGTCCAGAATACTATTATTGCATAAAAACACAAATATGATAAGAATATATTTTTTGATTACCTGGGATTATGCAGATTACATATGCAGACTTTCATTTTTTGGTAATATAATATAGAGAATCTCATTAGACGAGTACTTCTATTTTGAAAAAAATAAAAATTACTAAGAATGTTGTTAAAAGAATGAATATCATAAGAATATATTGTTGACACACGTCTGTTATGATGCAAAATTAGAAAATAACTTACGAAAGATTTTAAAATTTTATCATCCATTCAAAAATAGATTATTATCAAACTATTTTTAAATTTTCAGAACTCACAAACTAATATTAGATCAGCGATTTGCCTAATGATAAAAAATCTTATCTGCTTATTCCTATTCTATGCACATTAATGATTTCTCAAGATATTTTTTTTATTTCAGCTTAAAATCTATAAAGTCTATATATATATATATATATATATATAAAATCAAAGACTCAATGAATCACAATTAAAATTTCGGATTTTCTTATTAATCTATTCTGTATTTTATGTATATTTGAAATATTTACAAATTTCATCTACCTACGCTTATATTAAATAAAGGGAATAAATGTAAATGTGCACTATTTTGTATCTTTTCTTTGTCATATGTAATACGACATAATTATTTATAATTATGGCGTACAACAATGCATGCCGTAATTTGTAATACATTATTTCATTTCTTGAGCTTGCATTATAGAGCAATTGCATTGTAAGATTATAAATGTAATAAATCTCTCTCAAAAAAAAAAAAAAAAAAAAAGATTAAATTTTGACATATATTCCTAATTTTTCTTCATATCAGAATATGATTGCAAACTTGATTTAATAATAATTAAATACATGAATCAATATTATTATAAATCACAAAATAATGTATATTTTTTTCTAGCGCATAAAATCTAGATCTCTATATTAGATAAATAATAAATAACAAACAGTACATGTAAAGTAGATAACATTAATCGGACGTAAACATATAAGGAATGATGAAATTACTTTTCAAAGAATGTTGAATAATTTACTATTCGCAAGACATGTATAATGATTAACAATTTCAATAATATTTATAATCTTCTGCGCGATTAAAGCACTGTAATATAAGTACATATACTAGTGCAAAATCATATTTAAAGTTTGTGTACCTAAAATGACAACGCAACATAACTTCATCTATATTGTATAATTATAATATTTTAATCATGTTATATATATTATGACTTACCTAATATCATCTTTTTCTGTATTACATACTGTCTCGAGAAATATAAAGGAATTTATTTTCCATTTAGAGAAAAATTGTCAATAGGGGTATATAAGCATAAAAACACTTATGTTGAACCTGTTGCAATCGGTTCTGTAAAAAGAATAGGATAAGAATCAGTAAGAGTAACAGGTACAAATATATATATCTGATCTATTATAAAAAAATTTACCAGGATGTGATGACATTCCTTCTCGCGCAGGATCACCAGGTTTAGGTAAGACTTTCTTATGAGCATCTTTATGTCCATGACAATGTTCGCATTCATCATCACTATCTTCAGAACTACTTTCACCAAAAATTTTTGGTTTCTCATAAATACAACAACCTATAAAAAAAATTATGTAATTAACTCTTTTTGATAAATGAAACCTAAAAGATTACATAGAAATAATAAATACTTACATTTTGATTTCTTTTTATTTAAATTTTCATTATCTACGGTCCCTTGTGTCCATTGGACCTTTTTATTTGATTTCGGCATTCGTAGACGTAATCGTACAGTAGGTACATCCTGAAAAAAAAAAGTGAAATTTTCAATAACATAAAGTGTATTATTAATCCGGTTATAAATAGTGACTATGAGAAAGATATTTGTTATAATATATATATAATAAAAAATTGTTAATGTAAGAGTAAAAAGCAAATAAAATTAAAAAATTTTTATTTTCATTATAACTGATTACAAAATAATAATTTTATAATATATTATAAAGTTTTAACTGAATTAAAATGTTTTAAACTCTAATGAATTAAATCGAATATCATAAAAATGCTAATATTTATTTTTAATTTATAATTTAAATTACCAATCTATTCTCCTTAATTTATATATTAGTCATTATTATATTATATATATTAAAATATTTT
>NW_017299992.1:3390379-3419351 GCF_001594075.2 Trachymyrmex cornetzi
TATTAATTATATATATTAATATCCACACTGTATGGATAAAATTTATTTTTTAAAAGTATAAATGAAAAAAGTGTAAACATTTCAAACCTTCGTTTTCGAGTCTCTTCAGTACAATTCGTTAAACAATAATTACATGTGTTGAATTAACTATAAAAATTATTACGATATCAGTCATACACCAGTCAATTAATTTTAGCTTGACACGTCATCATATTTATTACATTTGACCACATTAATTCAAGTCTCGACTACGATTTTATGGTCGCATAAGTTTGACGACCTATCATTTTATTTCTAGATACCTAATTTTATGATGATTTTATGATGAACTATCATTTAACTACGCACCTCACTCTATTTGTGACAGCAGTTTACCGAATATATATATTTTTACTAATATAATTTTGTAGTTAACTCGACATTATAATGATTGTTTAATAATTAGTGCTGAAGAGAACTCAAAACGAACGGTCGAAACGTTTATATTTTTTTCATTTATATGTTTAAACAATAAATTTTTTGTACACCCGTCCATCCAGTATTGGCATTTTTATCGTATTCGATAAAATTTTAAGTCTTAAAATATAATACATATAAATTGATAAAATACTAATCTTAAAATACATGTTTATACAATAATCTTATGAACTCGTTACTACCAAACTACGTTCTAAAAATTTTGTTAAAATTAAAATTTATTAATATAAAAATATCCGACAATAATCCGACTGCTGCATTAAAACATACAAATAGAAAGGGGCTCATACTCATTAATTATCGTACAATTTTTTGTTTTATCAAATTTTCTATTTTATCATTAGAATAGTTTAATATATTTTTTAAAACTTCCGATGTATGCTGTCCCAATGTTGGTGGTGCTGATCGCACTATATTAGTAGCGTAGCTATATGTCACGGATGGTCCAACAAGTTTCACTTTGCCTGTAACTGGATGATCTACTTCTTGAACCAATTTGATGTATTTCACATGGGGGTCATCGAATACCTGGAAATTACAGGTGAAGAAAATAAAATTTATTAAATTGCAAAAGAGATAATGCATCGAGATCAGATTAGATTGGTTAATTCACCTCTCTCATAGTATTTATTGCTCCATAAGGAAAGGAAGCCCCTGTGAATTCTGCAGACCATTCCTGATTTGTTTTCTTTTTAATTACATCTCTAAGGATTTCAAGTAGTTCCGTTCTGTTTTGAACTCTAGCTATATTATTCTTAAACTTGTCATTAGTAGCAAGTTCTGGCATCTGTAATTTTGTGACTAATTCCAGAAATTGTGCATCGCTCCCTACTCCAATCGTCATGTATCCATCTTTCGTGGGAAAGGCTTCGTAAGGAACTATGCTTTCGTGTTCGGATCCCCATCTTGTTGCTTCCTTATTTCCATTTAAGTAATTAGAAGCAATGTTTATCAGGCTTGCGATTTGAGTCGACAAGAGATTACATTGTATCCATTGGCCTTTGTTGGTTTTCGATCTTTGTAGTAAGGATGCCATAATTGCTCCATGAGCGTACAGGCCTGTTGCCATATCAGTCATTGCTACGCCAACCTTGCACGGTGGTCCATCTTTCGGCCCGGTAATGTGCAAAAGGCCACCTAAGGAAGCAGCGACGACATCGTAACCGGGTCTATTTGCATATGGTCCACTAGATCCGTAACCAGTTAATGAGCAATAGATAAGACGTGGCGCTATCTTAGCCATATCTTCGTATCCTAAGCCCATGCTGCTCAGCTTTCCGGGCACATAATTTTCCATCAGGACGTCACTTGTCTGCGCCAGCTCGTAAATAATATCTTTCCCTTTCTTCAAATCGATACAAACGCTCTTCTTATTTCTGTTGACGCTCATGAAATAAGTCGACTCCTGTGTCCCTTGAAAGAACGGCGGGCCCCACTTGCGTGCCTCGTCCCCGCCGTCGGGTCGTTCGATCTTCAAGATCTCCGCACCGAGATCACCCAGGATCATTGTGCAGTAAGGACCGGCCACGATTCGCGTCAGATCCAGAACTCGTACTCCGTTCAACGGCGAACGATTCTCTTCGACGCCCGTGCAAAATTCACGTCCGCAACTTCTCAATTTGCCTTCCCTTGGAAAATATTTGTTGCTCGCCGTGCGGTTTCGCACGCTAATTGCAAGTATTTTACGCATCATATCGAAATTCTTAAAAACGAGGTTGACAACTGTTACGTACTGGGGTGCGACGTAATATATTTTAAAACGTAAACTAAACAGAGACACTGTCCTCTTGACTAAACATCATTCAGAGGTGAAAGCACTTGACCAAGAATACTGATTGTGAATTGTACTTTATTTGTTACATTTCAAGCTAGAATGTTTCTATTTCTTGAGAAAGAACTTTGTTAAATTGGAATTGTGATACGTGCGCGCGTCGTACCATATAAAAGTAATTAGTGTGTTTTTTTGAAGGAAGAGATTTCACTTATATACTTGTTCAAAAAATAAAAACAGGGAAACGAAAGCGCAATTTAAATATACCCAGTTACGACAGTGGATACTCCCACTTACGTTTCTTTCAATAATATTAAAAAGATATTGTACTAAGTATTGTTTGTTGGAAAAACTGTTTGACAGAATGAAGATTTTAAAAAACTTCAAGAGCGGTAAAAGTCTTTAAACCCTAAGCAGTTGCAGCTATACGTATCGAGTAATCGAACGCGTAACCTCGTCGTATCAACTGATATGACGCAAGGTCATCTTTCTTCTGCAATCCAAAGAGATTTCTTTCGACGACGCGAGTCGAACGTCGGACTGTCAAGATATGATAAGATGAGTAGTGGCGCTTATTTAAATGCCAATAAACAATTCGTAACGCGTCAAGGCCAATAACTTACGCTTAGCGACGCCTCGCGAGGTTTAGGACCCCACGAATTATATTTGACGAATTACCTGCGATCCGGAATCGGTGACGTCTGCTTCGGAGATCGTTTCCGTTTGAGTCTGCGAAGCCGTCTGCTCCGACATCGTTTTCTCCATGTGTTGCGATCGACGGCGCGATACCTTCGAGCAGTTCGAGCGCAAAGGCAAAGGCGGCGAAGGATGACGAGGGCGGGCACGATATCGCTATCGTTGCGTACGTAGCAGTACGTAGGTTACAAACGTAATCTACGCTCACCTATTCTCAGCTATGTTCAGCTACGTTACGCGGTAACGCGAACGGCGAACGTCGTCAACTCTCCCTACAGTCCTTATTGCTGCAGTGTTGCCACATTGATATCAGTTGATAGTGTTGATAGTGTTGATACTTTGACACTGTAGGTCTGTTGGCGTTGCTTGCACTTTTGGCACTCGACAGGGGTGATCCCCGATTGATCATGGCTCGATTGGACACCACCAATCACAGCGACCGGTGCTTAGGAGCTTTGTAGTCTCAAGCGCTGTGAGTGGCTCGTGTCCAACTGGGTGCCATCCCACTCGACATCTTCGCTTTCTCTCTTTTTAAAGCAAAATATGCATCTATCTCATTTTAAGTGCAAAAATATTTGGGGATTTCATGCAACGCGAACCTTATGGCTGCGGTCGATCTGGACGTTCACGCGCTTTAAGTGCTTGAAATCATTATTCTGTCTTTGTCGTTCATTAGACGTAAAATAAGAATAGAAGTACCGAAAAGTGCTGAAAGCGTCCAAATCGACCGCAGCCTTTTTTTTGCGCTCTTTTTTTGCTGTCTCGTTTTAACCAACGTTTCGACTTTTTTGTCAATTTTTTTAAAGCCTTCTAGATAAAAACTTTAATGAATTTCTTTGTTATAAAAGTTTCTATGATCTTTAATGCTTTAATTAAGCATTTAAATATTTAAAGCCGATTTCACCAATGCCGATTAAGCTTAATCGTGATTAACTGGCTACAATTGGTCGATTCTACTAAACAGCAAACGCAATTGGTTGGTCAGTCAACGGCCGATTAAACTGGCACTGGTGAAACTGGCCCTTAAGTCCATATTCAGAACGCTTTTATCTCTGAAATTAGGTATATAATATGCTTAACGTAAGGTATAGTATGTTAGCGCGCTAATATCGTAAGCGCGTTCTGAATACGAGCCTTTAAGTTACTTCTTCGAGGTATCTATGGAAAACGAGTATGTCTTCATGTGTAAATTCGTATAGTAACCATTTTATAATGTATTATTAATGTTTTTATGCATACATCTGATATTTTCTCTTTAACTCTCATATTTGTGTACATTTAATTTATTTAAGTGTGGAAAATATAACAATGCAGCTCTAAAGAATCGAAGAAATATTTATAATTTGAATTTAAAGTTTTATTTACAATTTAAAATTTTATAAAAACTGCTGTATTTTCATATATATTTGATTACTTAAATTCGTAAATTTACTATATATCATGGGACATACAAAGTAAACAAATTTCTGAATTTAAATTATAGATATCTTAAAAACGAGCTTTACATAGAATATCCGAATTTTGATATCAAAATCTAGAAAAAAAATGTCAGAAATTTCGAATAAAAACGTAATTCTATAAAAAATTTTTAATAAAAGATTTTTAATAAATCATATTTTCTGCAACGTAATAAATTCTTAAACGGATCTTATTTGTGCCTAATATTAACAGTGTTTTACATTTTGAAAATATATTAATAGACAAGATTGTTAAATTAATCAATTATTTGGATTGTATTTCCATGTTTTCAGAAAAATTAGAAAAAGCTATTTATATATGTATTGGAGAATGTAAAAAGAATAAATGTACAGAATGAATGTTGGATTATATAAATATATTCATTTCAAGAATATTGAGTGCCAGATGTTACAATCTCTATTTTTCAGCTATTAACTTTTAAAGATGCTGCTGTGAAAATCATCGTGATTTGTCAAAGAATTGCTCCATCTATTCCTACGTTATATTTAATCCAGCTGTAAAAAGAACAAGATATATTTAGCCGAGATATCTCGTTTTATTTCAACTGCGTTCAATTTCGTCGCTCATATGTTATGAGCTTTCTTCTATTTTTCTTTTCCAAGTAATGAGTGACAATAATAGAATGAAAGTTACAACGCATTGAAACCGAACGCAGCCTTTATAAAGTGGCAAAGAAATGGACCAATATTTTTTACCTTCTTGAAACCAATATCGGCTGCATATTCTCTGAAGCATTGTCGACAGATGTTCAGACCGTATTTGCGAATAAGCCCATGCCTATTTGCACAGGCGCGGCTGCAACAAAATCAATTTTATTCAAATTACACAATAAGTACATTTGTATCTAACATATACAATAAACATGCATAATAAATATTAACTTAATTCAAAATTAATATATCTATTCGTTTTATCTGTAATTATTTTATTTCCTACATTTAAAACATTTAGGAGAAAAGAGAGAAGGAACAATTTTAGTTCAGTAAATTGCAATTAAATTCATCTCTTCAACGTGGTTTTTTGAGGTTAGAATGTGTATTTAGATGTGTTTGCACAAGAGATGATTAATAATTAATAATACATACATATTACAATTACTTCAAATTTTAATGTCTCATAAAATTTTTTGCTTTAAATCAAGTGTTTTTGTGAGAAAAAATACTGTACAGTGATATTCATGATGACGCCACGCGATCGCTCTGTTCTTCATGTCAAGTATATAATATAAATAATCAAGTATAAATAATCGCTAATGAAGATTAGCGAGAACAAGAGAAACATGATACTAACCAGGATCTAGATCCTTGACCGTATTTTCGTGGATGTGAATACCAAATATTCTGGAAACCCATATTTGCTCGTGTTACTTCTTTTTTGCAACGCACTGCAATGAACCGACCAAAACCCACGAGTCCACAAACGTGAAAGACAGGAAAAGGAAATGAGCCAGGGGCCAGGGGTAGAAGACACTAGAAGATAGGAGGGCTTGCTATTGACTTCAGAATGCTCCAGAAACCTAACCTAATCTAAAGGTGCATTTACATGCAAGCTTCAAGCAGCGAAGGCAGCAACCAATCAACGAGGCGAATTTTACAGTGACGTACAAAATATTTGTTGCATCACTGCCCGTATCGCGTAGCTGATTGGTTGCCGCTTCCGATGTTTAAGGCGTCGTCTACAATACACGGAGTAAGAAGTAAGAGTAAGAAATTGACCAATCACAGTCGAATGTGAGAAGAATAATCGACTGTGATTGGTCAATTTCTTACTCTTACTTCTTACTCCGTGTATTGTAGACGACGCCTAACGCTTGACGCTTGCATGTGAATGCACCTTAAAAATTGTTCGCTTTGCCTTATCTTATCCTACGCGACTATCGACGCCGGCGTGCTCAATCACGTGATCAGTAATGAAACGAAGACGCTTATATTTGGAATGCATATAAATTTTCTACGTTTTCTTTTATTTAGACTGATACACAAGTTGTTATAAATACCAAATAATTGTTTATTATTATAATAAAAAGTATAAAAATTTTTTATATATTTTACTCTATAAAATATTTAATAAAATTTTATCATAGATCGAGCGAATATATCAATAACGTGGAAAGTTTATAAAATTACGTTTTTAAACAGAGCAAAAAAAAACATTAACACTAATTACAATAATATCAGTAACATAATATTTACGTAAACTTATATATTCAAAATATATAAATTATTTTTGTATTTATTTACATTTATATGTATATTATATGTAACTTAATATTATGTATATTAATTTTTTAAATTCACAAATATTATGGAATTTTATTTTCAAAAGAAACACAAGTATTTATTGCAATTTCTCATGAAAAAACAAAAAATTTTTATTATTATTAAACAGAAATCTTATTATAGTTATTGAAGAGAATTTTCTGTCGCTAGAAAACTCCGTCAATGGAAGTAATCATTAAATATTGTAAAAAATAATCATTAAATTTTTTCTCTTTTTTTTTTTAGATTTGAATTGTTTGTAAATCTTATGTAAAATTGCGTATTTATACATTTTATTCGATAACATATTTCTTTTTTTTTTTAAATTATCGCCAAAATATTCAATGACTTTATAAACATTTTGTATATAAGATTGATGACTATTTTATACAAACTTATCAAAATCTTAGATAAAATAATTAGAAGATTATAAAAAATATGAATTGACATTTACGCAACACAGTTCTCCGAGGGACATGCTGGCGACGTTCTTAGGATATAGAATATTCTCTAGACGTCCTTGGAATATCTCTTAGAGAACTGTTGTGTGGAGAAATATAAAAAAATATAAGTAAGATGCAACTATGATTTTAAGCGTTTTACTGCATTTTAATAAGATACAAAAAATAATTACCAATTATATCTATAAATTAGTAATAAATCAAAATTTATAAAATTAATGTTAAAATCAATTATGCTTCAACATTATTAATTTGAAAGTGTTTATTTCTAATAATTTTTACGATGACCGTTGTAATTCATGTCACAGATTGTAGTCACGTAAAGAGAAACTGGTTTTTCAATGGTTCTCCCACGTGGACGATGGAAGGCGGTTGGCGAAGCGGGGATGAGTTACAACGGTACATACTTTCACATGTGAATGATGTGCATTTCATTGTTCACAAGTAAATTTCTTGTGGACTAGACAGATGGATTAATTTTAAAGTTCCCACTTAAATCAAAATAATATTATGTCAGATGAAAAGAAACTTGGAAAAGAACAAGATAAAAAGGTACGAAGTGCAATAACTGTTTAGATTTATTTTCATTAGTGACGAATTGATATATAAATCAGTATTGTAGACAGAAGAAAGAACAGTAATTAAAAGTATAAATCAATTTCTTTTTATTTAAAGATATTTTTAGTAAAAGTTTACTCAAATCATTAGTAGAATAAAGTACTAAAAATTTCGTTTCTCTCACACTTTATTTTTAATTAAATTTAAAAAAGTTCTAACCAGATTCGAGACAATGTTGTGTTACAGAAAGCACCATGTTTGAAGCACCATGTAATGAAGAAACAAATTATGAATTTGAAGATGAAGACAGTGCTGAAGATTATTTTATCTTCTGTAGTGGGTCCTCTGATTCTGTATGGCGTATTTTTCATATATCTACGTTATCAAACGCATTTGAGATATCTATTCGAGAGACCGATCATAGTAAACGAAGCTAGACCAAAGTTTTGGATCTACGCCAAGAGCAATGACACCGGCTACCTGAAGCATGTGTATTCAGTACTCCAACGACTCGGTTTCCAAGAAGGTAATAATAAATCCGATTGGGATCTGTTGTGGGCTCACGATTATCCTTTTCGTGTGTTGTCCGCGAGCTTAAATAAATTGCAACAACATCAGCGAGTCAATCACTTCCCTGGTTGCGGCTACATCACGAATAAAGTGGATTTGTCGACGTCGCATGGCGGTCGGTATATCCCAGCAGCGTTCAAGATGCCTGAAGATCAGCAAGCTTTCATCGATTATGCCAAATTGAATCCCGCAAAGCTGTTCGTACAGAAGTCGAACGATCATCGTGGTATCCGTATTCGCGACAGCAGCGATACAAATTTCACTGCCGGCACATTCGTCCAGGAGTTTATCGAGCGGCCGTTCCTCGTGGATGGCTACAAGTTCGATATTGGCGTGTACACCGTCATCACTTCTGTGGATCCGCTGCGAGTGTACGTTTACAAGGGCGATGTACTGTTCCGCTTCTGTCCAATCGAGTACTATCCGTTTGATCCGGAGATTCTGGATAAATATGTGGTTGGCGATGATTATCTGCCGATTTGGAACGTGCCATCCTTGAAGAAATACTATGTTGAACTCGGGTATTCGATGAAGGACTCATTCGATGCATATGTCAGGGACCAAGGAAAAAATCCGACAGAAATGTGGAACCGAGCGTATGACGCTATTCGGGAAGTTGCTCTGATGAAGGAGACGCAAATCAGAGAAGTTTCCAAGCGCTTCGGCAATGGCAGAAATTTCTTCGAGCTTGTAAGATTCGACTTGGCTCTTGACGAGGATCTGAATGTTTACATGATGGAAGCAAACATGTCGCCGAATCTGTCTTCCGCGCATTATCCTCCGAATCAGTTATTATATGAGCAAGTCATATTCAATACGTTTGCGTTGGTTGGTATCGCCAACAGAATCAGAAAAGAATCCTTGAGAATAAGGTAAATATATAAAAAAAAACATCAAGATTCCTAGAAGTATATAGCTATTTCTAGAAATGTACCTCTACCCATCTAAAAATAAATATATAAACAAAATTATTTACATAAAAAAAGATATTTTATTTATTGATATATTAATATTATTATTATAGAAATAAAAAGGAGGAAGAGATGGAAATAGCGAATAAAAATATCGTAGTGCTACCGGAACTCTGTAAAAAATGTGATAATGACTGCTTTCGCATAGAGTGTCAATTGTGCCGACCGTGTTTCACATCAGAAATAAAACTCATTTTATCGCAGAGTTATCTCGAGCATCAAAATCGAATGGATTTTCAAAGAATTTTTCCACCATCTATAGTAAGTCTTTTTCGCTTAACTAATTGGTTAGATTGTAATTGAATAAATGTTTTACAGACAAGGGACATGATGTTGAACAACTACACACTAAGAAATCAATTACTTATTAGATGGTACCAAGGAAAATGCAAATTAGACAAGACATGGTGCAGTTGATCATATGATAAAATCGCGTAAGTCCTATGTAATATTTATTTCAGATATATGAAACTGTACATGTATATAATGTATAAATGAGTAAGAGTGTATCCCTATGAAAATTGTTTAACACGTACATGTAAGAGTGCGTTCAGATACACCTTAAAATGAAAACGCGCGAATGTTAATTTAATAATATTAGTATTATTCTATTTGTACATCGTACATTTAGAATGTAAAAAATCATAAAAACTTAGTGCAATAAAATTATATGTCGGAGCAGCGTATTATATACTTAATTACGGAGAACATACTTTATATTCGCGTAATATATCAAATATATACAAAAAGTTTCACATATGAATGTAGGATTACAAAAAATTGTAAGATTATTTGTTCTCTGTCGACGAAGTTCCTTTAGTGTTACGACCTTTTTTGACTTTTGATTCAGGCGCATTTGGATTAACACCTTTATAAAAATCTTGGAGCAACCTCAGGGCTTCCTCTCCTTTTACGTTTCCTTGTATCATTATTTTTGAATCGTAAAACTTTGGTACTTCGAGAACACTGATACAGCCACCAAATCGATCGTTCGCACAGCCATATACAATACTGCGTACTTGTACTTGAAGTAATGCCGACATACACATTATGCACGGCTCTACCGTGACAATTACATCTAGATTACGAAACACCATTTCGTAGTCCATGCATTTCTCCTTGCAGAACTTTAAGACTTGGTCGATGCAATTTATCTCGGCATGACGAGTTGCATTACAAGTTTCATTTACTGTATTATTGCCTGTCGCAATTATTTGATTGTTATATATAAATAAACAACCAACAGGGACTTCACCGGCTTTTAAAGATTCCTCAGCTTTTTGTAATGCAACGTCCATCCATGCCGAAGTATCCATAATAAATACTATTAATTATTGTATTATATATTGGCGAGATATTTTTAAAATCAATATTAAAAACAATTTTCTATAAAATTATTAACTCTTTCGTGATTTATTTTTTATAAGAAATGTCATCTTAAAATAAAAAAAAAAAAGAATGCTAGCTGATGTTTATATCTTTAAAAATAATAGTATCTTACGCAAAAGAAAAATTAGACAGTAGTACTTGCTTTGTCAAAATATTTAAGTAATTCCAACTCATTTAGCCGCTGCTTAGCCGTTTCTTTCCAATTTTGATTACCTAATGCTCTTGGACTGGGATGTCGCAGAACCATCACCTGAAAAGGCCATTGTACAAGTTAACATAAATCTTGTATTATATATGTTATTACTATTAAAATATTGCAGTATATTACCTTTACTGGAAGACCTCCTGTTTGGACTGCAATCTGTGCTCTTTTTTCGGCGTAGTTGCCAATGCCAATAACTATCTCTACCTTCAGAAGTTGTATTATATCTGTCAGGGATTTGTCGCAAGCCTCATGTAAAATCTTTTGTCCGTCACCCTGAAAAGTACAGAATAGTTCAGCATAAGAAGAAAGGAATATAACAGGATAAATATTGCCTTTATTTCCGCCGGTGTGATGTTTCGAGCTTTGCCATCCATAAATGCCAGTGGGCAATAATTGTGCATGTATGCATATCGGAAAAAGTTCTCGGGATTTCCACATAGTTCTTGAAAGAGGCCCCACAATCTTAATCCGCTAACTTCACTGCGTGTACATTGGAATCCTATCACTTTTCGGTCGGGATGTTCTTTTGAGGGTTTGCCAATAGGACCAGAGATTTTGAGCCAATCTCGCACCATATTTATTTCTCCAAATGGCACACCAGTTTGTGACATACCCCATGGTCCAGGATTCATACCAACGAACAAGATCTTTTTTATGCCAGTACAATACTTGTGTACATACATGGCATGTGTTTCAGATGCATATTCGAGTGGATTGTAAATGTATTGTATGAGTGATGGAAAAATAATATCTTTCAATTTGGTACAAAGCTCTTGTTCAATTGATAACAATCTATCAGAGATCAATGTAGATATTGTAGAAGCATGCTCAGAGGTATCTTCTTTTGCTTTCGTAACAGGTTCAGACATGGTAGATGTATCTTCCTTTATATCTGTATTTTTAATTCCTAAATTCGTTTGTATTTGTGTCATATAGTCTACGACGTTTGAATTTGAACGTTTGAGTTTTTTTTCGCTTGACAAATCATCACTTTTTGCTCTAGTTCTCTTTGCATGAGACATAATTACTTTTCGAGAGTCCGATATACGTAGAAACTCAAGAAAGAATTACTTAAATATTATTTTGAAATAATTATATTCAAGTTATATGTATAATAAATGGCTGAATTAATTAATGTGTCAGTAATGTAAAGATATATAAAACACAATTCCAATATATTTTCAAGGTGTGGATGTTATATCAATAAAAAAACTGTGTTCAACCTTCGAGATAACAGTAACTGCACAATATTTTTTGTAATTCCTCTGTTTCCTCTTATCGAATGAACTGATAAACATCATCAATTACTGTAAGTGCAGAGTCAGCTAAAATCCAGAAACCGCACTTGTGTACAATAATGTAGTTTTAATAGATCTATCTCTTTCTCTTTCGTTGTTTCGTTCAAAATCTAGGAAACGTCCCCGAGAATATTCCGTTACGCATAGATATAAAATGGAATCCTCTACAGTTTACTGGGTCTATCGGTCTACTCACCACCGTTATCCCACTTATGCCATCAATTGTATTTGCACACATGGAATAAACACGCTGCAGTTGCACTTTTTAGATCTCGTTTTTTTCCCACTTCTTTGCAAAATTGAGCAGAATTACATACATTCGTCTCGGTTTTGAGTGTAGAAAGTGTATAAAGATGCAATTAAAAAGAGAAACGGGACACACCACGTGCGTTTAGCTAACATAACCTAACTTAACCTACACGCACAATACACTGATGATCGGAGCAATTCGAGCAATTGAAGTTTAGAAATCGTGGAATTCACTCCCACGCATCGGATGCACTATATGCTCGATTATTATGTAATATGATTATATGATTATATCATTACGTAGATATGGTTATTTTATATTGACCGATCCGAAAAATAAAATCGATATCTGATGAGGGATCCTTATATCGCAATGTTTTTTAAAATGCTAAATTGACTAACTTTTTGCGAATAAGAGATGCCATTAATATGTGATCGTGCGAATTTGTTTGAGTAGGTATAAAAATTACATTCACATACATAAGATATGAAATTTTGTGTACTGTGGTCTGTACATGTATGATGTGCATGCCAGAAATTGCTAGAAATCGTCGGAAATGGCGTCCGATAGACGAAGCACTCTGAAACGAAAATTGATTGATACTGGAAGCGACTCGGACAATGAAACAGAAAGTGAGTGTGTGTGCAATTTTGTATGATGTAGTATATTGTTGATTTAAATGAATACGCCTTCTAGATACATAACGATTTTAATGAAATGCAAATAAGTGCAGTTTGAGGTTAAGTGATGTTTCCCATGATCTTTTCTTGCCCTTACATGAATTTTTACAATAATACATTTACGGGCACTGATATGTAATTGAGAAAGTAAAACGAAAAAGTAAAATAATCTCATGTTCACTCTTTTTGCTTATCACCTAAAACATAACCTATAATATTATTATCTCATAGGCGTTTGTTTTTCTTATTACAGAGACTGCAAAGCATATAAAAACGAAATCAGAGGCACCGCGATTGTGTCCATATTTGGACACGATTAATCGACAATTTTTGGATTTTGATTTTGAAAAATTGTGTTCTGTATCATTATCTAGGATTAACGTGTATGCTTGTCTGGTTTGCGGCAAATATTTCCAAGGCAGAGGCACTAATACTCATGCTTACACACATAGCGTGGCAGAGAGTCATCACGTTTTTCTTAATTTGCACACGCTCAAATTTTATTGTTTACCAGATAATTACGAGATAGTAGGTAGGTAAATTTATTCTTTATGTCTATCTTCAGCAAGTAACATTTTATATGTTTATTAGATTCGTCTCTGGATGATATTAAATATGTGTTAAATCCAACTTTCGATAAAATGCAAATAGCTCAACTAGACAAGAGCGATAAACAGTCTAGAGCAATCGATGGCTCTATGTATTCACCAGGAATAGTAGGAATGAATAACATAAAAGCAAATGATTACTGCAATGTCATTTTACAAGTAATGTAATTTATAATTATTAATTTTAAATAAATAACTATTAATAACAACGTTCTATGCATTTTGTCATCTTAATATTTTTTTGTAGGCGCTTTCGCATGTTACACCTTTGAGAGATTTCTTTTTAAGAGAATCCAACTATGCTCATGTAAGGAGACCACCTGGTGATTCATCGTATCTTTTGGTACAAAGATTTGGAGAACTTATGCGTAAATTATGGAACCCACGTAATTTTAAAGCGCACGTAAGCCCACACGAAATGCTGCAGGCGGTAGTCTTGTGGAGCAAGAAAAGGTTTCAGTTCACAGAGCAAGGTGTGTAACAGATTTCATCGACTACTTGTATTTTTTTTTTACGTGATTAAAATAGTGTTTTTACCAATAAGTGATTGTGTTTAGGTGATCCTGTGGATTTTTTATCATGGTTCTTAAATGCTCTCCATCTGGCGTTAAACGGTACAAAAAAGCGTGATTCTAGCATCATTTATAAAACATTTTTGGGTCATATGCGAATATATACGCGAAAAATACCACCATTGGAATTAGAGGAGAGCCAAAGAAGTGAATTGTTACACACGGTGGAGTATGGTGAAACTGTGACGGAAAGTCCATTTTTATATCTCACTTGCGACCTTCCGCCACCTCCACTATTTAAAGATCAATTTACAGAGAATATTATTCCACAGGTTGATATTTTGTTACACGTATATAATATTGATCACATAAATGGAATGTAGCAAAGAAATAAAAAAAACGTCTCTTTTATTCATCCAGGTAAATCTGTATACGCTCCTGAACAAATTTAATGCCGTCACTGAGAAAGAATATAAAACTTACAAGGAAAATTTCATGAAAAGATTTGAGATTACCGAATTGCCACCGTATCTCATACTTTACATAAAAGTAAGTCTTGTATCTATTATTGGTGTCGATATATTTTGTATTATTTGATAATTTTGTATTGATTTTAGAGATTCACAAAAAATACATTCTTTGTTGAAAAAAATCCAACAATTGTGAATTTTCCTGTTAAGTGAGTATATAATATTTTCTCGTTTCATATACGACTGTATATTAAAAGATTTATTAACGATATTTAATTATATATCTTGTGTTGGCAGAAATGTCGATTTTGGAGATATTTTAACATCGGAAGTAAAAGCCAAGCATCCATATACAACGTATGACTTAGTAGCGAATATAGTACACGATGGTGAACCTGGACAAGGTACATATAGAGTTCATATTTTGCATAAAGCCACAGGCCAATGGTACGAATTGCAAGATTTGCACGTCACACAAATTTTACCCCAAATGATCACTCTTACCGAAGCATATGTACAGGTGAGTAAAGAGAAACAGTACTTATTTCTTTGCAGTTTGCGATATTTAGATAATCACTATGTTCTTTTTTTATAGATTTATGAATTAAGGAAAGACACGCACATAGAAAACGGAGAAAATAAAAAAGCTATGTGATACGCTTGAATAAAAGCTCGGAAATATGAAAATAAAAAAGTTTACATTTTATCTACATAGACTTTGTCTTAATTTTCTGATATTTCCGTAATAAGCTTATGATATTTTTCATAAGCTTTTATTTAATTTAATTTTTCTTCCGTTTCCATTTCAGATAGAAATTATTTTTGACGAGTTTCTTTACTTATTTATAAGAATTTTTATTAATAGATTTTTTAAATTTATTAAAAATTAAATTACTATATATGGTTAGTTTTTTTATGTTAAAAATATTTTGTTATCAATTTTATCACACAACAAAGAACGAATGTTTTTTATATAATAACTAATTCGTATATCTCTCTCTCTCGTTTTACATATGTTGTAAATTATCTCTCTCTTGGAATTAAATTCAAGAAAGATTTCAATCTAAGATTTCATTCTTCTCTTGTGTAAAATTCAAATGGAGTACGTGCGTTCGTTTGGTTTGTATTTCGAATTTGGGAGCGGCGCCGAGTGTGGCCGGTTGCTACCGAATAATACCGAACGGCTTGATGGTATAAGCGGAATAGGAGAGAGGCGAAGTTGCACGAGGCAGGAGTCGGAGCGGAGCTCGGGCTGCGCTCGGGTTCGGAAATCGGACGTTCGCGCCTCGCGAGTCGAGTCGCGGCTTCGCGGTTCGGAGTTCGGAGTTGGTGTCGTTGGTGAGTGGTGATAGAGCGAAGCCGCGAACTGGGCAGTCGGGCACGCGCGACTGCGAGCGGTGCAGAGCAGTGCGAGGTGCGAGCTGTGTGACTCTATGAGACGAAACGATCGCGAGTGAACGTGTGTCGCGTAAGTCGCGTTCCCCGCGCTTTTCGTCCATGCGTCAAGTCAACGACGTGCCTCTCTCTCTCTCCTCTTTTTCTTGTCCCTTCGCTTGTTGCATCGCGTAAAATCGCGGTCGCGTGCGCCGTTACAAGCGTACGTATCATGCGTGTGTTGCGTCGCGCGTGAGTGTCCCGCGATCATGATCGCGTTGTACGCATCTTTGTTGCATCCGTCACGTGGATTATCGCCGGCCCAACGGAACGGACGTCGCGCCGGGGGATTTTTGTTCGACTGCAAGTGGTGAGTGTACATTCTATTCTTGCGACAAAAAGCGACGAGGAAAGAGCGACGACATTTCGAACGGCCGCCCTCCAAGTTGCACCATCCGTCTTTCGCGATGGCGCCGTCGCGCTTGCTCCGCAAAAGCGAGCGACGTTTCAAACTCGCTGCCTGCGGCAACGGCAACGGTCGCGTCCTTCGCGCTCGACCTTCCCTTACTTGCATTCGGCAGTGCCTAATTTCTCGCTCCCTCCCCCTTTTGTTTCCCTTCGAAGAGTCTCCTAGTCTCTATATTTTCATATTTTATTCGCGCGCGGCGCCGCGCCGTCGCAATTTCACGATGACACGAATCGGAATGATATTCGCGAGTGAGGGTACTTTTATACCTAACCTATCTACCCGTCTACCTCCCCCCTCGCGTCTTCATCGTCTCGAGGAGTCGAGCTGAGTCGAGCTGAGTCGAATACCTGTTTCGCGTGATGCTCGAAAGAACTGTTCGATCGCGTGGCTGCCGTCGCGTCGCGCGAAGGAGCCGAGGAGCCGAGATACGCGGCTACGCGCGCTTGATTGCGGGATTTGCGGGCAGCGCCGGCAGCGGGAGATTAAACGGGCTGGACGGGGGAGAGGAGAGACGGGACGGTCCGTTGACTCTCTCGCGGAAGGATTCCGCGAGTTTCGGATTCCTAGCGTCCCGTCACCGCCGATGTAAACTCGTTTCTGCGCACGGATGACGAACAAATAATCCGCGTCTGTATATACATTTCCCGCTTATCTAAGATTTCAAAGTCGCAACATGCGAACATGCAGCTCTGATTCTTATTATTCTTGCCCGTGCGCATCTCGACATCCAGTGCATTAAAGGCGTGACTCGCCTGTTTGAATAAGATGATTCGTTGCTCGATGTTGCTTTGTTAGATATTGGAATTTGTAACGCTGTACTTGATAGCTACAAGGTAAAATTCTCTACGTCCTTGTGGCAAATATAATTGCTAGTTGTGCAGTGTATGACAATCTTCACCTTCCTCGCCGTTCCACCCATGTCGCGAAATTACCATTTGTGCGAGGCGTACTGTTACGAAAAAAAATCTGCAAAAAGCACTATACTTTGCATAGATATTGCTTGTGCTCACGATATGTGATTCGAATATCAGTTAATTTAACGCACTGTTACAATCTAGATTTACATTATAGTGCTTACCAAGAATTGAACAATGTTAGAGATCAATGCCAAACAGAAATTGAATAATAAGCATGGACAAAAATACAATACAATTAGGTAAATTAGAAGTTGCCTTAAAAATAACGTATAACTTGGCCTTGGAAAGTTTCGTAAAGTCTTTCAAGTATTCGATATGTAAATTTATTTTCATATGTTTTTGATTATTTCACTATACAATAAAAATACTATTGTTCTTACTTATACAATATTACTCAATAATAAATAAGAGTATATAAACTTAATAGTATAACTAATACTATTAAAAATATGTACATAATATAATCCTAGATATGGCAGATTAGACAGATATCGCGATATATTAAAAGAATTAATTTTATTTATTGCGCGTAGTTAATAATTATGATTGGTTAAAAGTTATGTAGATCTTGAATTAATTAAGAATGTCGTAAAATTTATAAAAAAAAAACTGCTCGAGCGCCTCGAGTATAGATTTGTCCGAATAATCTTGGCACGTTTCTGAAGGTCAAATTTTACGTGGGTGTACGGCAATATTGTCTAATCACGTAACATACGACATGAAGATTCGTCATCAAGCAGCATTCGCGGAAAGACACTCTTGACGATGGTAACATTAATCACTCCGATATCTTGAGAGAAATTCTATTAATTGGAACGATATGTATACTGTTTAACTGTATTAAACAATTTTGGCTTATTTTTTATTTGCGAGTGAAATTCTCGGAATAACTCGCAAACACGCTTGTTCGAAATTATTAATTAATTACAAAAACATTGCGACATAATTTTTATTAATTGCAAGTTTTAATTTCTTAAAATTTTGCTTAAAATATTTAGGAAGTAAACATATTTTATATTTTAGTAACACATAAGTCTCTTGAAAGTCGAATTGATTATTTTTATTAATTTACTCTCCATTTCTTAAGTAAATTTCTGATTTTTGGTCCCTGAAAAGTACATGAATAGTTTATAACTTAATTTCTAGTTAATAGCTGGTAACTAAATGTTTAATTTCAATCAAATTTGTAATATTAACTTTTTCTTACTTTTTCATAAAGTTGCTCAGGTTGATTTCTGAGAGACCCGTATGAATGTACTTATTGCTTAATTCGATGCAAAGTTCGCAAGAGAATCAAATGAAGAAGAGTCGGATGTAACTTAACGTAATGTGAATCTAAACAGGGTAAAGAAGGAAAATAAGGAAGCGTGAGACTTACTTGAGTAAATCGCTGCAACAGCAGGTGGGCCGGCTATGCAACATTCGCGCATACGCGATTACCTGTAATTGAACCTGATGGTGATGATACCTCGCGAGATATACCGACGAATTGGGTTATACGAATCACGATCCCGTAGAAATCATTACGCGCATGCAGATGCGTCTCGAGTGTGACGATTAACGTTAACTCTAAGGCCATTTGATATATGCTTGAAAGTCGCTTACTTTTCGAGAGCAACTTTCGAACGACAGATTCGTGATAGACACGATATTGACTCGATTATCGTATTCTCAAGAGGTTACCGCTAACCGAGAATAAACATTCTCAAGAGAGCATCCGTCGTAAGTGCTGCGGACTATATAGAGTTAAAATGTATAAAATGTTATGATGAAAGATTTTCAAACGTCGATTTCGTGCACGTTAATTTGATATTTTTTAGGATACTTTGTGTAATAATATTTATTCATTTTTAATCGAATCTTTACTATTTATATAGTAGCAAAGTAAAGAGAGTACGATAGAAAGAGATTTTTATGTAAATTTTTCGTCTAAACTCTGATACGTGGACGCTTTAAACTTTTCGACGTGACCTAAAACTGTCAATGAAGCGGAACAAACAAGCGTAAATTGTCTTGCTAAATTTTGGAGTCTAGGGCGATCGTTTATGAAACTGATAATATTTTTCACAATCGGAGTCCAATCGATTTAACATTCATTATTCTTTGTTTAGCAAAGAATGCGATTCTTTCTTTTTTTGCGAAAATACTGTGAAATGAATAAACGCGGTTATCAGATAAAAAGGACGTATCTCAATAATTTTGAAGCCTCGTTATTTCTCGATGCATCGACTGAATTTCACACATCAAACTTTGATTATAAATATAAAATCAGTTATCTATAATATTTAAAGGACTTTTATGGCATTCGAGACAAGTTCACGAGTGTCGATAATTTATTTTCTCCCAAGTGCTTTCTCCGTATGAAGAGAGAGCACTTTACGCGGTGATTAGGAGTTGAAGGGATGTCACGCCGTAACTCATCGTGAATCTGATACAATGCACGAGGTACTATTCTCATTTACGTAATGCACGACTACGGGATGAAAACAATGCGGCGCGCTGCCGTGCCTCGTCGGCTCGCAGACGTCGAAAAGAAAAAAAAAAAAAGAGAATCTCGAGGCTGCCATCGCCGGGTTTGTACATTTGTTGTTTTGAGTTTCGACGCTTAAATGCAACTAAGACACGCTGATTGCAACGAGCGTCCAAAGCTATCCACGAGGACTTATTCGCACTCTTGCTGAGCAAAATTTCGCGTGATTTCAAGAAACAGGTAATCCTGAGATTCTACAGCACGATATTGATTCGTGCATCGCGTTTCGGTATTCGTTAGATTTCTCGCGTGAGTCACAGAGAGATAAAATGTACTTTATTGATATTCTTGTTATTCCCTTTTTACGTTCGGGAAATCAGTCCATTCTTGCTTCAGAAAATCCCGAAGTTACTGCTCTACTTGGCCGAGAGATAAGTCAGATTTTACATAATTTTAGAATACACAAAGCAGTTAGATATTTTTAGTTTTTATCTAAAAATGTTTAATTTTTAAGCTGAAATTGTCGAATATTTCTTGTCGTCTTTCTTTTACGTCTCCTCTGGATAATATTATACATTTAATGTGGTCATATATATATAGGTTCTTGCTCACCAGGAAAAGTTTATCGTATATTTTTGTCGAGCTAAATTTATAAGAATGACTCTATAGTATTTCGTTGCAACTTTTAGTTTTATAGTAGTTTAGAGTCAACGCAAGGGCATGAATCACATTAGAATGCACCTGCGAGCACGTACATTTTTCTGGACGTCGAGTTCACGACCGATCGATAATTCGCACAACGTATGTACGAAGTAACGAAGGAAGATTTCTTTTACGAACAAAAGGAAGAGGGATTACGTTGCTCTTTCGTCGCGGAAGACGTCGAGAGATTAAGTACGAGAGCCTACATAGCGGTAATGGAAAATCGGAGAGAAATGCGTGCATCGCGCGCAGCAGATTTGAGCGGAGCAGATCGAATAACGAGGTCGGGACGATTGAGGTCCATGGAGTCCCGTTTTCATATTTTAGTGTACAAATTCTATATACGTATATGAAATTTACGAATATTGTAAAATATTGTTTGTACAGCTGTCTAATAAATTATTATCGTTTAATATTTTCGACGAAAAATTTTTAAAGAAGCTTTGTAAAAATTCGATACATTTTTTTGCCAAATTCTTATGAAAAAAATGAAAGCGTTTCAAAGTATAATGACACTTTAAAATATAATTTTTGAAAAATTAGATTGTTAAAATTATCTGAAGATTTTTGTTGTCTAATGTTTTTCCCATGTCATTATTGAATAATGAACGCGTATCGTATCGAGTAAAAAACGGAACTGATCAATTAATTTCTCTGTTTTGCTGTTATGCTCGCAATGTTTACGTTTTTAAGTGTATATTAAATTTTATCGCGCGTAGTTCGTTGCACTTATGAATGAAGGTAGTCGTCAAGTCGTCGTGTGGGGAAGAGAGATGATTGCACCAGATCGATTAACCTTTTATGGCATAAGGTTCTCTTTTTTTTTTGTTACGATATCCATTGGAGTAAAACATCCCGAAGTACGGAGTGAATTTTATCGCTAGACGCGTGCGTTGTATTTATGAATGGCTGGGGAATAGACTGGATGACTTTTGGGTAAATGCCATCAGTCACGTCACATAGTTACTGTTGTTTTGATACTCGTAATATTTCATCAGAAGTATAAATTTAATTTATTAGCGTATTGGGACATGTGTGCGGATGATAAATGCGAAATAACAATACATACATGATTCTCTCATCCATTATCGAGATACCTACTTTTTTTCATGAAAATCTCTAAAAAAGAAAATTTGATGTAAATTTTCTGAAATTCTAACAAATTACTTTGACGACTCTTCGCGCGAATAAGAAAGTAAACATTCACCTATCTTCAATTATATTTTAAATAAATATTCTCACCGATATTAAAGACGTTGAATTTTGTCTTACATTTTGTACAATACAAAACTAGACATTCAAGAATCACATGATTTTTGAATTGCAAAAGAAGAAGGATGTGTGATAAGCCGTGGCTCAATTAAGAACTGACTGAGTCGAGCGAGAAAACAATGGCATCTTTTCTTCACTCGTTAGTGGGTAGTACGAAGCTGCATGTGGCATTTTGCGATAAAATTCTGCTTTACATAAAATACACGAGGTGGAATGGTCGCTCGAGTTTGACCGCGTGACTCTCCAAGTAGGCTAACTCGGCCAAGTGCGCGGCGACCGAATGGTGGAATGGTCGCTGCTATTGTGACCCACAGTCTGCTCTGTACTTTCCGTTAGATGTTATTATCCGCACCACCTGTCTTAACGTAGCGCTTCCCCTTCTTCCGTTATCTCCCTCCTCATATCTATATGTCCTTCCTTCTTCCGTCTTCTTTTTTCTTTCCTTCACATCCGTCGCCCGTTTCGCTCTTCCGTCACGGACACCATATTCGCCTCTACTGTTACACCTGCGGCTTTAGATGGCTCGCGATGGTTATGTTGAAGAGCCCCGCGAGACACACCTCTGGCGTGTCAATTATTAAATCGGTGATCTTTCATTCATGTTGGCACGCTCTTTTATTTTCTTCCGCAATGATATATCTCGAAGCATTAATATAGGTGCTTTACTTTTTGCAAGAGGAATAACGCCACGTTGTGTTTCACTAAAAATTTATAATAAATGTTAAATGGGTAATTTAAAAACGTAAGGTAATTTCATGCGTTTTAAAATTTGTCAAAATTTTTCGGTTAAAATATTAGATGTCAATAATTTATTAAACATGACGAAGGATGTTTTATCGAATTTTATTGCGTCTCTCTCAAGTTTCTTGTGTAAGTGACAAAGTATTTTAATCTGGTCTTTCTTTCTGTAGACGCTTTTTGAAAGTCTCGACACGGCTATACAGTGAGAGCAAAAAGTATTCGTACAAGGAAATTTGTTATAAAAAAAGTCTTATTTGTAGAAAATAAACATTAATTAGCAATTTTATACAATGAATATATTCTGTTGTAATATAAACAAACGAGCTTCGCATGTATTACTGATTTTAGAAGCTAAATTTCTCGTCCGTACGAATACTTTTTGAGCATTCAAACAATACAATTTTTAATTTTCGCTTATTTTTCAGATGATATATTTTGTATAATTAATACACATTTTTGTGATATATATAATTTTAAGAAACATACAGTCCATTTTATTCTTTACGAAGAAATTGTTAATTATCCAACAATAAGAAATGATCATTAATTAAACATCGAATCGACGTCAAATTGATCATCGTATTTACATCGATTCAACATCAATTCGATGACCCATTTCTCGCGCGCGCGCTGGATAATATTTACTTTTTAAAAATATTTTCTATGTACGAATACTTTTTGCACTCACTGTATATTTAAAAATTCCGACCTTCGAGTTCTTTTACACGCTGCTGGGCGTAGTTGCGTAAAGCATAAAACGTAAAGGGAACGATCCCACGCGTGGCACGTGTCCAACCTCGTTCGCGCCTGCGACGCGACGCAAACATTGCATATATTTGCAAACAGTTATACGACATGTATTTGCTAATTACACTCGACGAAAATGGGGTCTGGAAAGTCGCGCAGCTTTACATCGTAGCGCGGTAACATCTCTCGCGAGCGTTGCTAAAAACCTCCGCAAGTCCGTATATCTTTCGATGAGACTTTCCCGCACTGCAATCTGAATGAATTTACGTAAATTAGCGGGATTCATTTATAAATGTTTAATATACAGTATTGGCTGCGACACTGTCTTCTTTAATTGAATATTGATGAGCGTTCATTATTATTAATAGTTTACACTAAACGAGCCTGTGGGTGTAACGATTAGAGTCTGTAGGTGACCAATTAGTTATGAAGATAGAGAAGACGTAAAATTTTATTTAATACCTTCAATGTCTTTTTTAAATTTGCAATTATTATTTTCTGTTCTGTCGAATTATGTTACATTGTCAAGGTATTTTTTTATGTACACTGAAAAAAAGGATTGGCTGTTGCAGCAAATTAGATGGTAAAATATGGCATAGCATTTTTAATTGACTGCAGCAGCCAATTTTTGGCTGTGTTAACCTATCGAAATTTAATTTGCTGCAGCAGCCAATCCTTTTTTTCAGTGTATAGATATTTATCGCAAATTATCAATTGTCTTTGATATTTTGAGTCTTCATACAGGACGTAATTTGAATTAATTAGGAATAATCATTATACGTAATCACGCGAGCATTGTTCGAAATAGGGGATTTGCATGCGCCGCTTCACGTTGATTAATGATTTCATTTTAATATTTTCGCAATAAAGGGTTTAACGCGCTGCTTTATTCTGTTACTGTTCAAATGTTTTATAAAACAGTCAGTGCTCCTAATTTTGTTCCATTATTGTTAAATCTTTATTTTTCTCCTCTATTGGAAGGATTTCCATAAAATAAATATGACATATGTTTAGCATGTTGCACAACAAGCGTAATAATTTTATTCGTAATAATAAATATGACTGCACATAACTTTTAGTTGCACTTATTTTAATCAGAATATTGTGTCCGACGTCAATATACGACAAGTAAATAATGAAATAAAATATTGGAGCAATCACAAATATATGCAAAAAGATTATTTTAAAGTTCTATACTGATACTTATCATTATGTCATTATATTGTCTATATATTATAAATAAATGTTACTAATATTAAATTTTGTTTATTGATAATTTGATGGTTGGTAACTACAAATTGTGAAGTATCATGTCTCGGATTCCGAGTAGAGAATAAAAGACGTTTTAATCGGTGAGAAATACGATCTTTTAGCCTTTACACGTGAGACAAAGTCGAAAGTGTAGTACGTCTTCCAGAAAGCAGCAGAGCACGCACAAAAGACAATAGTCGGAGTTGCACAATTCCGTGCTGCTACTGTCGTTGGGCACTCTCTGGAACCGACGAGGCAGTTAGTAGTAGCGGCAAAACGAGGTCCGGGATAAAATTCGCGAAAGAGCTGGTCGCGCGCCACGGGATTGCGATTCGTTCTCGATCTTATCGAGGTGTAAAAGAAAAAAGAAAAAAAAAAGAAGAAATACCAACCGCATCATCTTCGAAGGGTCCTCGCTTCCGGCCAATTGTATCTTGGATTTCTTCCGGTCTCACGCTTCGCATAACTTCTCGTCCGTTCTTCTCTTTCTTTATAGTCTTCTTCTTCGTTCTCCTCAATCTCACACTCAATTTGATTATGCTAGTTTTAATAATTGCAATTGCATGCCTTATCTTTCACTCATGTTCATCTTGAATTATGTTTATTACATTCGTCTATTATTCTTTAAGACTTCTATTCACTCACCACTATATTATCTGAAATCAGAAGCAAGAAAACACACAATAAAAATTTTTCCAAATTATATTTGAATAGAAATATTTTTCGATAAAATAACATTTGCAATCGATGGAATTGATAGATTTATAAAATATATATATATGTTGAAAAATTTCTTGTTTTGGAGAAAAATTAAACCATATTTATTTCTATATATTATTAATTTGACAGTTTGTCATAGCTATCAACATAGTTTATTTCATTTTTGGGGGGTACGCATAGTTCATTTTCAGATACATGTTTATTTATTAATTAATGAAATAATAGGAAAATTTTCGATATAGTTTACTAGTGTTCTGTCGATTATAAGTGTTGCTCTACTAAAATATGTTAAAATATTTTGCAAGATATTTTATTTTGCTTTGGACGTCACAATTTGAGACAGTAGTGATGAGTAAACAGAAGCTTTAAATAATTAAAATTAATATTCTGCTCGTTATTATAATATAATACAATAAAATAATAAAATATCACAAAGACGAGTGAATGTTAGATGTTAATTTAATCTATATCTTTAATATAAATATCAACTTGCATTAAAGTGAAACTTGTCTCGATTATATTTTCGATTTACTTTCTTAATCACAATAATAAAATTGCATACTTATAATCAAATTTCAATTACTAATAAATTATATTAAACATGCTATAAATAAATCTCAAATAAATAATATATACGACGAAGTCAACGCAATAAAAAATAAGAAATAATGTGTTATAAAAATTAAAAGAATAGAAATTGATCGTCATCTTTACGATAAAATTAAAAATATAAATTGAATAACTGGTTGGTTTAATTATACTCTTCACGTTCGGACTTCCTCCAGTCCGAACTTTTATATCTAGCAAGCTATTTCGATGTAAAACAATTGCAAGATTACAAGGGAAGTTATAGCCATAGTTTGTGTAAATAGCTGTGATTAATACCAGATTCCAAATAAATTTTCTAATAGTTTAAGTAAACAGAGTTCCGTATGGATTAAGACATATATTTTTTACATAAATTGCGATTATATTACACATATTGGGGAAAAAATGAGCAGTAATAAGTATTTTTACGAATTACATATTTGCGCCCCTTAACCTTATTTTATCAATATTTTAACTATGTCAATCTGAAAGATTATTCTTCTTATAAAAATATACTTTTTTACTAATATTATATATTATTATTAATATAGTTTTAATTCTGTAATATGATAACTTTTGTCTTTTTTGATCTTGAGCTATTACTTTTGCTCATTTGCATTGTTGTCGTCGTACAAATATTTCGAAATTGCTTGGAATTTCATACTTTTACGCCAAAGGCCTCGCCGAGAAATGCGTTAGGAATTTCGAGATCGGGGAGAGGAAAAAGCTCGAGAATATTTAAATTCATAACCCTCTAAATGTATTAAGGAAAAATATTTGTGATGATGTAAATTATTTGCACTTGCAAGGGAATTTATTCATAGAATAAAAGATTGTCATATTATGATTAAAATTCCGATGCTCCATAACTCACTTTAGTATAAATTTTTGTCGGAATTGTATTATAAATAACGTTCTACACATATGTATATTCATTGAAATAACAAGGCGATGTTTTATCATTTGTCGTTGATAAATTTGCTTGGTTTAACGTACATATTATTTTCGCTGAATTTTTCAAATAAAAATAAAAATTTATGTTTACTCTTGATTTTTTCGTTGGATATTTTATTTGAAGATTAAATTTACGTATCACGGATTTTCGTGTGCATTCGTGAAGGAAAAGCAGGATGTAGGGGTTGGTACGGTCGATGTCGAAACGGAAAACGAGAAGTCAGGCATGAGTTATCTCAAATTTATATTAAAAGCTTTCCTGATGTGAGAAGCCGCGGAAAATGCGTTTATGCGTGGAGGGTGTGACGTGTCAATTTTCGGGCAATTTCGCGGCAATTTCCTGATCCCTCCGTAGATTCTGTAAGGAAAAGGGGAGAAAGACAGACTGAGTTGCGCGCGCGCGAGGGAAGAAAACGTATCTAAGAATCAGACATTTCGTTCCAATATACAGAATTGTCCCGAGAATAAAATTAATAAATATACCGACATTGATTACAGAATAACTTTTTATATTAATCTTTTTTTAAAGTAAAAACTATTTATTGATATAATTTTATTTTACAATTAGCTATAAGCTGATCTTTATTTCTTGGAATATATTACAGCTACATATTATATTTATGAGATTATACATATAGTTGCTGTTTTTGTAAAAATCGTTACAATTAAAAGAAAACTGTTAATTTTTGATTCGCGATAACAAAAATGCGAGCGTTTGTACAAGCTGTATATTTTGCGTATCTGCAGTTTTGAAAGTGAAACTCGCGGCTAATTCCGATTTTAATCTTGGGTAATAACGCGTTTGTCTTTGCCGTTTTATCACGGTAAGAACGATAAGTTTCACATGGAGCGAAGCGGAGCCTTAATCGCACTCTCGTCCGATCCTTGCACGCAATAACGACTCTCATTAATCCGCATGCCACGTAGCGTGTTTTTTTGAAACATGTCCTGGCTGCGGCACGAGGAACCGGAAGTGGTAGTCTGGACACGCACGGCCACGTATCGGTAAAGGACGCGGACGGTTCATTGTCGCAACGATGTGCAACGACCGTTGAAAACTTGTGTGTGTGTGTGTATCCGATACATATATTACCTTCATAAAACACGGATACAAATTTACTCCTACATTCCCAGATCGACCGCAACACGCATTTTCCTTTCTCAAAATAATTATCGCCCGTGAAACAGCTTCTATCGCGCACGATTGCGTATCTTTCGAGCGTGAGCTCGAATGCAATCGTATCGTGATTGCGCTCGAAACGAAAATGTCATCAAGAATGAATTTTAGCAGGCGAACTTACGTGGTTAGAAATGGTGAAGCATTTGTTACGACCGATCGGGTTCTGATAACATTACATTGCAGGTGCAACGACGAGCTATAGAGGTTGCTCCCTACGAGGGAGCTGGTAATTTAAAGGTAGAATCGATCGTCAGCTTTCTACAAGTCGTGCTCGCCATTTCTTTGCTTTTAGCAACTTAGTCGTTGATAGAATGTCGTCTCGAACATTATTGAATCTCTGCTATTAATAAATGCTATTCATTAAATATTTCAATTAAATTTTTTTCTTTGCTCGCTGGAATTCTCATGTAATCAGAATCAAGCTATATTATTAATTTATACTACGATATACACGTGATATACACAGGGGTGGGCAGTATTTGAAGTACATGTATTTAAAATATCTATTTAAATACATTTTTGTATTTTGTATCTTAAATTTGTAAATATTAAAAACATTTAAATTATGTAAAAATTTTTTTAATGAAAGTTAAAATCGCACCATTGTTGGCTCAATCTAAAGTTCCATTTCACGCATAATGTGCACCATTTATTCTTGTTTACATTTGGTGAACAATCTCTAGTATCGTGTCTCAGTCAGGAGTGGGCGTATTTGAAATACAATTTGTATAAAAAATATGTATTTAAATATTTTTTTGAATATTTTGTATTTTGTATTTAAACACAATTTTTTGAGTATTTTGCCCATCCCTGGATATATATACAGGGTGGGCCATCTATTGGTACGTTTTTAAAAATGCGATCAAATGAGCATACATTGATATTTTTTATTAATTTTTTTTAGAGGGAGCCACATGAACGAAATCGTTTTTCA
>NW_017299992.1:3419385-3477553 GCF_001594075.2 Trachymyrmex cornetzi
CCCTGTATAAACAATATGATAATAACAACGGTGAGCAACTACAGATAAATTATTATATATATATACGTACACATATACATATATTAGACAAGTTAGTTTAATTTCATTTATTATCAAGAAATGTTATCGCTTTTGTTACTGGATATAAATTTGTGATCGCCTTTTACGTAAGAATAATTTTATGTCGCCAATTCTTCCTTCTGTACTTGCTGCTTTTCCGATAGAAAAAAAGGTCGTTGCGCGACATCATTTTAGTTGTCCGTGAAAAAAAAACATATGTCCGTGATGACCGAGACAATTGACTTTTCGACGGTGCCAGGTGCGCGCGGACTTGGAATTCGATCGCGCAGCAGGTGAGCTGTTCGCTCGCGTGCTACTCTCCGTGATCTCGTGTGTGCGCGCGTATTAAAGCGTCCGTCGTACTATCGATTCGTTAGGGGAGGTTCAGTGACCATCGAACAACTCGGACTCCTCGAGCTCCGTTGTGTATTGGTAAGTCGTATATCGCGGCTTAACTGCAACAGTAGCGTCGGCATACGAATGTCACTGACAGCGCTACCAAAATACCAAATAAACAAAGTTAGAAAAGGAACCGAGTTGTATAATCGGGATATTCACCTATATTCACTTTGCACGTTTAATGTGCTAAATCCGATGTCAATTAAGTTTTGTTTGGCTAATGTACGGATGGCATGTGCAATGTGTGGAAGGTAGGAATCGCACATTCACATTTAGCTAAATCTCAGTGAGCATACAGACATTTAATCATTTCGTTGATTGCTTTATTGAGTTATGTTGAATCTTTTATTACATTTTTACAATCGTGTCTCTTGCTCTTTTAAAATATAGTTGTAAAAATAAAACAAGGTATAAGTTCTTTCGTTAAATGATATAATGTGCTTAAAAAAAAAAGTAAAGTTGTAGGAAAGATTGTAAAGATTGACATAATATTAATGTAATAATATACTTTGACAGGACGAATTGATTAAATGGTACTTATTTGTACAATGTACATTCTTGTTACATAAGAACATAAACATTTTATTGATTCGAATAGCGGATTAAATAGTAAATCTTCATTAGTCGTTCGGGCATGAATTATTCAGTATTTTCATGCGTTTTATGATCGCTCTACCTTTTGCATTTTGAATTCGGCGAAGGTTTAGGGATCGCCGTGATACGTAAAACCCGGGTCCTTGTGCAAAATTGATTACATGTTTCCCGGTTTACGACTTTTGCGCGATAGTCGATACACAGTACACACGCACGTACATATATAAAACATAACATCTCGAAGAAGGAATTCCTGTTTCTTTATGAAAATCAGTTGAACTAAATGTTCTATTCGAATTTTATGTACTTTATATGTCTTGAAGAATATATTTGTTATCAATGCAAAAATTCACAGTATCATAAGCATAAAAAGAAGATATAAAATAGGATTAAAAGAAAAAGATATATAATGGAATTAAAAAAAGACCATTATATTCCTCATCGTCGTGTAAAGCTCGAAGCTTTATCGATTTTATTCGAAGTACCTAAACAACGATAATAGAAAGGAAAAAATGATAGTAGATTTGCGAGGCAGACGGTATAATTTTGCGAGAAGCTTTTGCTATGAGAGCTTTGATGAGGCGACGAGAAGGAGAGCAAAAGAGAGCATAATAAAGTCGATTATTACCGAGCCGGTAGGTTCTTCGAGGAGAAACGTAGGAAACGCGGAGGAGGACGAATAGAAGTGGATAAAGAGAAAGCAGTTTCACTGTGTGTTGGCTGGAATTTTAAGTATTGTGCGTTGGCGAACGTGGAGTTATACCGAAAGTACTAGTACTTTGGCTCATTAAATCTGAGAATTTTCATTATTTTACTAGTAACGTGTGTAACCGCGAATTATTTACGTTTATTTATTGTTTCTGTCATATTTTTAACTGCTTACTTAATTCTAGATCGTTGATTTATTACAGACGTAAATAATGGACCAAGAACTCACGTGTCTTTGTTTTATTTATCGTTAAAGTGAACATATTAAAAACAGTATTCTTATATATAGATACACTTTTTTTTTTTGAGAAAAAAACTATTTGTATTGAAGTAAATTTTGAAACTGTGGAATTAAACGGTTAATTTATATGTAACTATATTGTAGATAATCGTGAGTACAGGCTATAGGCACTGTGAAAGTGTGAGACAAAGTTAGATGAGCGTTTTGTAGAACTTCCTACGTGTCATTGCTGCACATGCGCGAATTCTAAAGGTGCGCGTAAACTGCGAAACGATTAAGTATGACTAATCGCTCACGGAAGAAACGATGTGCGAAGGCTAAAAGGCAGCGATATCGAGATAGTGCGGGGTGCAATGCCTCCCGCGGCTAATCGCTCTTACAAGGACTCGTGTATATAATCATCAGACGATTACTATACGTGGAATTATATATGGAACCGGATTAATGCTTCAGAAAAGTCTTTTTTTTTTTTTACGTAAAATGATATACTACAACTTTATTCTGCAGTTCGTCGCTTTTTATCCACACTGATATTTCGTTCAATCCGATAGAAATTATATTTTGCGATTATATAAATGAGATATTTGAGGTAGATAATGGAGAGGTAACCCGCGAGTACTCTTTCATTAAAATTATCGTAGTCAGATAATTGTTTCTTTTTTTTAACTTGATTGCCGGAGACATTTCAATCTTGTGTGTTTCGTATTGCGAAATACACAAGATTACAGATCTTTATGAGGAATTATATAAATATTAAGTTTTAATCGAGCAATATAAATAATCCGTACACGAATGTGAAGTAAGTAATTTTAAGATAAATGAAATACAACGTTTTCGGTAATATGTAGAAAAATATTGTCAAAAGTATTCTCACTTTTTAATGAATGTATATGAATAATCGCGTTTCAAGATTCAAGGCAGACCGGAGACAAGGCTGTTTCCGAACAGAAGCCATACACCATATGCTTGCGGTTGTCGTGCGTGGTAACGTGCACACGCATGCACGCATATTTGAAATATGACACGACATTTGCGCGAAGCTTCACTCGTGCCCGTCGATTATCCGGACGTAATATCGATTACTCAATCGTAAATTCGTCTAGTTTTCTCGTCAGAAGAATTGACTTGCTTTTTACAAAAAAAATTTTTTTTAATTACAAAGGCCCGACCGAGTCCGACTTGTCGAATATTGAAGTATTAATTGACTGAAACATTTTTCGATCTTAAAAAAGTTTCATATTTGTATTTCTCTCTCATTTACTAGTATGGTTATAATTCTAGAACAGAGATATCGAACACATTTGACAAATCCTAATATAGTATTATCTTGAAATGTATATCTATATGTTTACTACACGGTAACAAAAAAATATCTGTAAAGGTCATATTGATAAAACTTATACTTTATAAACCGATATCTATATTTCCATCTGTGTGCAATTTATTTTAACATTGACAGGTTCAAAGAGATAACAGAATGGAACTGGATAAACATGAAACGTGAAACAACAAGAGCTGAATGCGTTATGTCACATTTAAAGCCTAATAAAATAAACACGTCGCAAAATTTCGTAATATACGTGCGATGTAATATTTGCACGTGGAAAGAGCGGTGAAAAAGGATGTTCATTCGTTTTTGCAAATCTATAACACTCGCCATAATAGCAACGGAAACCGCAAGGTATGACAAGCTATTATGATTGCGTGACGCGATTCGCACGTTTGTGTAAATTATTCCGCTTTCGATATTCTCGGATATTCGATTTCACGCGATGGATCATCGAGGTGAAGTACTCTCAGAAAGATCAATCTTACATTATAATTTTCTCAAGGTTGTGCATTGTCAGGAGGGAGAAAGAAATGCGTCGACAGACAATCCCCTCTGGTTTGAGGACGTTTTTCTCCCTCCTATCCGCAGAGATCGGCAGATGGACAAACGGAAACGACTTTTTACCTCGGCACTTGGTGCTGACTGGTGCGTGAGTGCATAAAGGGGGTATCCTATTTTTATAGTTAGCCGCTTCCTTTCGTAGAGTCTGTTTGCTTCCAATTCGGCCTATTATGTTATTTTTTTCTTCGTTTTCTGTGTCTCTTGGAACCTAATTTTCAATTTGCTTTTACGCGAAATGATAGATCTACTATACGAGTATATGTATCTCAATATGATGAGATACAATTTGCGATATCTCTTATGTACTTTCTGTCTTGCTATAATAGACCTAAATCAAATTTTATAAAATAGAATATATAATTTAGTACTATTATTTGATCTATTACGATTAATTTTCAGACTATTTGCTACACAAGGAATTGTAGTAAGAATTACATTCTTACCATCTCCATTCATTTCAGAACCTTTATTCTATACTTACTGAGAAATTGGATCTTGAAAAGTTATTATTGTAAGATCGATTTCACAATTTCGTAATAGGAATGAATTAACCTAGTAGCTCTTTTGAAATAACGGGATCTAATTTTCAAACATTTTCTGTGCTCATTTCAGTGAAAATAGATTTTCTTAGCGATATTTTTTCTCGAGGTATACTAACGTAATTTAAATTGTAAATCATCGAAAACGGAAAGTTGTTGACAAATTAAATATTAAAGATGTAAATGTATCTGCTGCATTTTTTATTTATCTAAAAGTACAAACTACTTAAAATTCAATTATAATGTTTTGACTGAATTTTGTAATTTTTCAAATATATTTTTTCATATATAATAAAAATTAAAGACTTAGAAACATGTTATTCGATGGCAATTTCGCCGCTGTCTCGGAAACGCCCTATATGAGCGTATTATGCGAGCATTTATCGGGTACGTGCGCGGAATGCATGCGTGCGTGCGTACGTATGTACGTGTACTCGTCGTCATGGGCGGCGATAATAATGCGATGAGAACTATCCCACGCACCGCGGATACGCACGCAGGAGCAGCGCCATCGGACGTTTTCTAGCTTCGGGGCTCTACTTTTCCACTCGGTTTTCATCCTTTTTCATTCGTTCCTATGCCTATCACCTATGCCTATGCCGGCACGCATCCGCAGTCAGAGTGCGTAGCGGTTTGATTGGTTTGAACGACCGCGGTGCGGCGGGTTCTCCTAAGAAGCGGTTATTACAGCCGGTTCGATGCCATCGTGATGAGCGCATCAGGAGCCTCCGCGTTGCTTCCTTCGTCGTCCTGTTCGTCGATCCACGTGCAAACATCCGCTCCATTCGACCGTTCACTTTGCCGCTTCGGTCTGATGCGAGGAATTATTTTCACGAGCTCCTTTCGATCGCGCTTTTACGAGCATACGTGTTGAAATACGTAGAAATAATTGACTGTTATTAAAAGAATTACATTCAGCTAGGAGAGCTTTGAATTTTAGATTGAATAATTTTTTTAATTTCTCTAATTCTCTTTTCTCATTCTATTGCAAACGAGGGAAACGTTACAATTTAAACTCATATTATATATAGTGATACTATCTTACGAATGTGATGATTAATATCGCACGGTATCTCGTAAGGTTTGTGTCAGATCTCGAAAAAATTATTGATTATTATTGGATGATTGCGATTAGTTCCACGATGACGAATCAAAAGAGAAATATTACTTTACGAGAGAAATACTCTAATTTTCCGTCGATTTTTCTGCCAATAAGTAATTCTATAGTATCGGTGACGACGGGTGACGAGTTTGAAGAGTTGTTCTCCTCGCGAGCAAAGTAGCCGACGGAGGTACTTTCCGGGTGGAGAAGTGCGTGCGAAATTAGGGTGAAGGAGGATGAGCGGAGGAGGGTCGGTCGGTACCCTTATACGAACCCTAGCTACGTGCTAGCGTGCTGACTGCGCTGACGCGACCGGCGACGGGCAGGCACTCTACCGTATTCATTCTCGGAAAGAATGCGTGTGCGCTTTGAACTTCCACGCTACTCATATTTTCAAACATTCTTACTATTCATGGACATGGAGCAAACAGTTGATGCCAGTTTTCAATGTGTTCCCCTACAGCACAAAGTTGCACAAAAGTTGCAGCAATATTGCAGAAATTTTGCAGCGATATTGCTGCAAATTCTGTGCTGTATAGATTAGGTGCTGTACCAGTTAGGTATATTACGCTAATAGTACAGAAAAAATGCTAGTTTTTTTAGTTTTCTTTTAAATTAAAAAAAATTGAATATAACCACATCGGATGCAAATAGTAGCATTTTTCTTAAATTATTCTTTCAACTTAAAATCGTATTAATTTAATACCTATACATATTTATATAATGTTACACATTTTAATTTTTATTGTTTTTTATGATAAATAAGTCAAACACATAATGTACACATTGAGACTTTACTAAGTGAAGATTGTTGAGTATAAAATATTATATCGACCATTATTAAACCTTTCCAAATAAGATCCACAGTACGCCGTATTGTCTATTGTATTTCTAGGGATTATTGCGGCCGCGGCGTTCAGAATTGTTTGGTGTTCACAACGTGGCGGTGGACTATGGCGATTGTTGGAAATTTTCCCAACCATTTCTCGTTTACTGAGTTTTCCAACGATGTGTGCCATTTAAAACTATCCACATAGCGCGAAAGCTGTATATTCTGCAGCGTAATTCACCGCTTCTATACACAATATGTAACTATGAGCACGAATCTAGGTGAGCTGGCTCAATTTGTTATTCCGTAACGTGAGAAAATTTTGCAAGTACAAAACTTACTGACAAGTTAAATTAGCGAAACTAAAAAATTAGTGTCTTTTAGGAAGCACGACGACCAATATATTCTGCGATATTTTGTTGAGTAAAATATGAAATTTTTTAGAAATAAGTGGCATTTATATTTGGATTTTTTGTTTGATGAGATTATTTTAAAAAGGAAATGGAGATATATAGTTATTATTATTTTACTTGTATCGCACAAATTGCTCTGCAAAGTCGGAAGAAATATTGTGCATTGATTATATCTTTTCCTAACTTGCATGAATGGAAATCTATGGTATCATATACATATTTCATGCAAACTAGATAAATCGAATAATTAAATTTGATATTATTGGTTTTAATTTAATGTTTTAATAATTTTATTCCTCTCCCTCTTTTTCATTTTTAATTTTGTTTTATCCAAACTTAATATTAAAACGTGCTTAATATTAAATTCGTTTTTATTAAAAAGAGTCGCATTCGTATATATGAACTAGATGTTTTGTTGCTTCAACGCGCGACGAGTGCGAGGATAGACAAAGGCGAATTAATAGAATGTCATATAAAAAAAAAGTGCGTAGATAAACGAGCGGGGAACGATCCGGTCGTTTAATGAGGATGTACGCATATTATGTTGGCGTAGGTTGCACGTCGCGTTTCTAATCGCGTCGTAGGGTATGTTAGCAACGTTAATAATGGTAACGGTAGCACGGATGTAATAATGTTGACGACAGCACGAACGCGTGAGAGTAGGCCAAGGATCTTCAGAGAGGCCGGTCATTCGGTACTGATTTACCGAAGATGTTTGATAACCTCATTAAAATACGGATAAAAAAAGTTCAAGTATACTATACGTCGTGTTTACGAAAACTTCGATATCTGTCTATTTGTTGTGGAAGTAGAGGAATTTTAAACATTATTCAAGCGCGTCACATAAAATTTTATATTAAAAGTGTTTTAGACATTAGTTTTTTAGTTATTCATAGAGTAGATGCCACAAATATTACGTTAATAATAATAAAAAATTCTTGTACGGTGCATTTAGATTGTGAATTATTAAATTTTTCATCAAAATTTATGTTCGCAATTTTTCTCTTTTATTAATTTCTTTGATTAAAATAATTATTAAAGTAAGCAGCTCAAATATATTCGCAGTGAACCTAAACGGTTTTTTTCAAATACGTTTTTAAAACAAATGTCTTTCACAATCTTACATAACTTTTAAACTTGAATGAAACAAAATTGTTCGATTACGTTAACTTTAAGCAAGAACACATTAATTTAAACTTTAAAGTACCCTGGACCTACCAGTTAAGAAAATTTCGAAGCGAATATCGATTAATAAGTATAAATTATTAATGTAATGTGTCGCGTTAAAATGTTTTAATTTTTAAATATGTTAGCTACTTATTGCGTAATAAATATGTTATAAATATTGTTTTGGAATATATATATATATATATATATGTATGTACGATATACGTCGAACGTATGTAGTTATTCTAGCAGGAGACTGCAGTGGAAAATATATGTATGCGAAAAAGGCAACGATCAATAACAGACACCTGATACTGCACTACCAAGCGTCTTTCGTCTTTCGAGAAGTCATAGCTGACGAAGGACGTATAGTGAATTTTCTTAGAAGGAGTTGATAAGATTGATAATTTTTTGACTGCTACGCATCTTTTGCGAGTGACAGTAATGAATGAAGACGTGCGATCGATGACAGGTAGTACGAATTATAGAAAAGCCCGATGTAGAAAAGGAGGTCAGCCGGGAAGCAGCGATATAAATTGTAATCGATTGTTTCACGACACGACAGAATAGAGACATCAAATACATCAGCCTTGATCCACCATTATTCGGACGTTTATGTTCTTTTGCGCCGTGTTGCATGAAGCTGTCAAAGAGAGAAACGTACGTTGGACACAAGCCGAAGAGACGAAGGGCATTCTGCATAGCAGCGTGTCGCGCTTTTAACAGACGGTCCTTTGTGATATTGCACGCTGTCCGAAACATCGCCGTCAGCATATCTGGGGGATACAATCTGGCTCGTTCGCCGAATATCCGTGCGCGCGAGTGACAAACGGGCGACAAACGCTGTTTATCCCATTCTAATCGCGCATGTTTGGAAATTCGATTGGAATATAGATCTCGAATCTCGCAGCTGTCACCGATACGCGCGCGCGCGCGCGATCAAGTTTCACGCTTCAATCTCATTCTCGTAGATATTGATATTGATGAACTTTTTCTTCTCCGCGCGTAGACAGTTTAAAAAATGCTTGCAACTTTCTTTCGAATAATTTCTCGATTTACTCGCGCTTGGCGCGCATACATGCATGTGTATGTACTTTTCAAGCAAAGCGCAACGGAGTAAGCGCGTGCTTCATTCTCGATTCCAGTTCCCGTTTCATTTTTTCTGCAACGCATCCACCTGCAAGCACTCGCGCATTTTGTTTCACGATGGTCACGGCACGTTTACGCTTACATACGGTGAATCCGCACGGTTGTCTCGACGATCTGCGGTTCGGATTACCTCGAATATCTTACCGTGGCGTGTAACTTTTCAAGCAGTCTTGGAGTTTGCAGCCACATTTTCACCGCACTACTAGTATAACACGCGGCGACCCTGCTCTTACGATTCTCGCTTGGCGGCAATGCAAGTCTTACACTAAACAAATAAGACAGTATTATTCTTATCTACGCTAAACACGTACGATGAGGAAATAAGAAAGACTTATCGACAGAGAAATTATTAGCCCGATAATTATACAGTTAATTCGAACTTTAACTAACTGGCACGTGATATTAACTGTTATATTTTCGTTGAGATTTTCGTATCTCTGGTGGTTTTATTTTCATACAATAATGATAATATGACAAATAAAGCTAATACATTTAATATTCGAAATTAAATAATTTTGTATATGTTTTATAAGTCGTAAATAAATCTTTAAAAAAATTTAATACAGATGATTTAAAGAGAGAGGAGAAATATTATTACATGTATAAAGAATATTTATATAATTTTTACAATATTTTTATAAAAAAAAATTAATTTATTTCTATATTAATTGCTATTTCTATATATTCAAATGATATTTTCACGTAACATTAAATGTTGTGATAATTTTAAAATCCTCTGTTCTGCGTTCAATTCTGTGTGTCGAGTGAAATAAAGATTAAATACTGTTAGTATAATACATTGTGACGTATACGGCGATGTAATCTGATTGTAATACAAATGTAATTGTGTAAGCTGAGCATCAGATATTAGAATTAAAAGCGGAGTATTTACTCTGTGGGTCTCATTTTACTTTACATAGGAAGGCAGCTTTACGAACTGCCCCATATACCGAGGATATTTTTATCGATGAGCCGTTTACATTCGCAGCCGAAGACAGATTTGACTCTTGGACCAACGCGTTGTCTAGGAAAGCATGGCGCTGTAAACAGGCCGTGACGCAATCTATAATAACAGCTTGATCCTTTTCTCATCGATTGAAATTATCTTCTGTAAATTGAATACTCTGATAAAGATCGAGCAATCATATCATAGTATAGATATTATGAAAAAAAATCAAGTTTTATAAGCTATTTCATAGCGTCATAACTGCACCGTATAGTTGATTTAACACGCAGTCGTATTTTTCCGCTAATTCTATATGTTATTTGATATATATATATATCATTGTGGTTCAGTCATTCTATACGTAATGAAATCACTTGTAATGAATAGAGTGAATCATCATACCTGTTCATACCGACAGATCGGACACATCGCTCCACAATGTTGCATCACAGCATCTGGATTTCCATTCGCGCCACGCCCATGCTATTATCAGCTCGTAGATTTTTACACGTCGTTGATAACAGTTGTTCATAACGTTTCGACTCAACGACATACGTTTCGACCTACATGCGAAATCACGTTCATGAGCATTGACAATAACTCATTACGGATCCACTGTTGTTGAACCCGGCATCAATCCGCCCATCCCCTATCGTCCATTACGGATATCGTTATGAGTTGACCCGATGGTCGATGATCGAGCACGATTAGTAAATTGATATACGCGCCTGCACCTCCCGCGTGCCATCCTTTTGTTTAACGGCGTTTCGCTTCGTGGTGCATAGGCGAGTCATGAACGAGACGCGGACTCAGCGTGTTTCTTTCATGAAGGGGAGAAAGAAAGAGCCTGTCGTGTTCGGGCCTCGGGCGGGAAAAGAAGAAGAAGAAGACGACGACGACGACGACGACGACGACGAAGAGGAAAAAACAAGTAGTACGAAGTTAAACAGAAACGATCCGCAAGGCCGACGAAGCTCCAATCTTCTTCGTACTAGCTAGTATCCCGTCATGCCAGCTCTTTCGAGATGTTCCCTCGTTCGTGTATGACTTTTATTTCTAATAGATTGCTTTCTTTCTCTCCAACATTCGCGTGTGAAAGTTTATGCAACACGGAAACTTGTAAACAAGTTTCGGTATACGCGTAATTCAAATGATAATTCGTTTAGAGGAAGGAAATTCTGTTGAATGCATAAGGTGATTCGGAGATTTTCTTTAGAAGTGATTGTAATGTATCTGATAAAGCTATATTGTGTTAAAACGAAAAAAATTATATTCAATCGCTTGTTTGCCATCTCCAAAACAAACAGGATGCAGGGTAAATCTTAATAACTCTTTATACATTTCTCTTTTTTTATCTTGGTATAAAATAAAATGTCTCGGAACCTTGAACTGTTCTGATAGATAATAGGTTAATGCGAAGAGAATATTCTCGAATAGCAGAATCGATTGATGAACAGAGGAATTATACATGAGTATCGGTAGAATCATTTCGACAGCACGAGTTATAAAGTTCCTTTTTTAGTGAAGATTGTGTAGGTGGATAGAGGAAATACACGAAACATCAGACTGATATATACGATTGGATACATTCGAGGTCGTGATCGATCTGTCTTGTCTGTGTCCGACAAGTTATTTTTGTCTCCTTCTAATCAAGAAACGAGAAAGTTCCACTTGTTCTCGATTATTTCAAAAAAATGTCGCTAGTTTGCACGTTTAAAATTATCTTCTGCAGTGGACAAATCTATTTATGTAAAAAGCTAGAGGTTGTTTCACATATTTATAAGGCATAATTTCACATTAATATGATTATTATGTGTGTGAGAATGATGAATTGCGAATGATGTTACATACCGGTTACGTAAAAACTTTAAATTAAATATCGTTGTCGTGATAATCAAATAAATTCTTAAGTGCTACGATCCAATCGAAGCGAGACCCAGTCCCGTTCCTTAAGGATCAAGAACCTCTAAAATGCGTTGTCGGGTTCATGGGTGTTGAACGTAGCGCCGAGAGTATACTTGCATGACCTCGACTTACCGCTTTCAAGGTAGTTAAGGTACGTACGTGCCTCGCGTGACGTTATTTATTCAAGGTCGAAAGATGCTTCCAGAAATTGAACAAAATTATTTTTGGGCTCGATTGAATCTAATCTCTTTCCTTTTCGACGGGCAATGTTCATATAACATGTACACTTTTTTATTCATTTATTGTGTTGTGTGCGACCACCAAATGGTCATTTATTAATTTTATTTATTTATTGTATTTTTTATCATATATAAATTTTTTTTATCAACACTATTTATGTTTAGATCTTTTATTTAGGTTATTTTATTGTAACACGTATTGTATACTGTAATAGTATTTTACGTAATATGAAACATATATTTCTATATATTCAAATTCGTAAATTGATTACACATGGTTTGATCTGATATCGAAATGATCTATATAATTTATTATTATTTATTAGTTATTTTTAATCCTATCTTTAATGTAAAATGTGTAAGTTTACATGTATGTGTGTGCTTACCACGATTTACTGACAATGAGCTAAGATTATTAATTTATGTTAACGATGCTCTCCAAGTGTTGCAAAGCAGACATAATTTCCACTGATCTTTCTAATTCTGAAGGAGTTAAAGGTCAACATGTTGACCTTCAATTGTTTCCAGTTTGGTCGATACGTGTTGCATCTGCAGGTGCACCTTAACGAGCGACTTCCGATCGCGACGTTTATAATTCTACTTGCGTGATTCATAACGGTGCATTTTATCGTCATCGAGAAATTCAAATCCGTACGAAAAAGAAAAAACTCGTAAATCATTTCCTTAAGAGAGTACCTATGATATATTTGAGATTTGCAAAAAAAAAAAAAGAAAATTGAATAAAAGAAGAAGAACAGAAAATAGATTGCTTAGCATAAAATGATATTTAAAATGGCATGCCAAATAGTGTATGACTTATTTTTCTTACATTTTCTATCTGTCTTCTGTTGCAGAATCCCGTATACGAAATCCACGAAATCGAAAAGGACGCATTGTAGCTGTTATAGAAATGCTGAAGAATTGCCAAGATATTTTTCTACGGAGATATTGCATGTTTTTCGTTATTCTAAAGTTTACGTATCGCGCGTGATGTATATACAGTTGATAATATCTGGAAAGATCGAACCTATCTCGCTGAAAGAAGAATGCAACGTATCTCATGAAGACTGATAAGATGATAGAACGGCTCGTCTTACAAATAGTTGACACGGTGTCGTGCGTACGTTATTGAAAATCGAAGATCGCTCCTTCGATCGGGGGTGCAGGTGGCGATGTTCAGAAACGAGTATTTAAGCAGGACACGGAACTACGCGAGAGCTGTTAAGAAAAGGACCGTGGTATAGTCTTACGGGCTATTATGACGGACTACTTGGATCCACATTTTGTTCGGGCTCTCTGCCGTGATCCAGAAAGACGGACCCTCCAGGTGGGTAAATAATACTTATTCTCTAATACTTGAGGTTTCTTTAAAAATATTGATACCCATCGATTTTGCGAGCAATTTTATGAGCATACAGTCTATTCGTTTAATATTCGTATAATGGACATAGTGTACAATTATGAGTGTGCAAATTGTATGACTATACAAACACACACACATATACATATATCCAGTTCTGTAAACGCGTACATTCACAGCAGCGTAAAGGTTAAAGGGCATCGTCTGTATCTTGAGGCAGTGCTATCTGAACTTTCGAAACTATCAACTTTCTGTTACTTTTATGTAATCGAGACATCGTTCTTCGTGTAGATCTTCCATAGACTGATAATTATTTCATATTTGCTGAAAAAGAAGAATACGATAAAATATCATTGAAATCTCGAGAGAACTTTTTAATAATATGAAATGAGACGAACGTATTTTAATTGTCATGCTTCATTAATGACTTGTCATAAATATATTTGGTATTAAAGTGATGTAGATTTTGTATTTTTACTTGTGAAAATATACGCTTCCATTCTTTATAAATGAATGAATATTATGAAATATCAGTTTCCAAGTAATTAACAGATCTCTTTTTGCGACGTTCGTACTGCAAATGTTGATTAAAAGTTCGTGAAAAATGTACGAATCATGTTTGTTTAAAAAGTATTCCGCGATTCAAGTTCTACTTCATTCCTCCGAGTTTTAATTAATCAAGTATTTGTCTCTTGAATTATTTAATCGAGTCACGGAGCAGAGTATATTGAATCTTTAATTTCTTTCTCTTTTATTTGATTTTTCATCCTTCTTTTTCTATTAATTAATCAAATATCGCGTTTACATGTTGAAATAATAATACATATATAATATCTAATGTACGGGGTATGGTTCTAATGTTCGATTGGATTTCATGTTATCATATACATGAAATTTTTAATCGTTCGGGACAAAAAAGATTTATTATTCATGGTATTTGAGTTATAACATACATATTTATGGCATTTTATTTTTCAAAAGTAATAGATAGACCGATATTTCCTATGACCAATGAAAAACATTCAACGTTTGATGATATTGGCATCAACATTTATATTGTAAATCGGTAATCCGAGGAGAAATGTATCAACGATGTATGAAGAACGTTTCCAAGAAACATAGCATTATAGATTGTGTAGACCGATAATAGTCTTAGAAAGTATAACAGCAATATATTCTTTGCACTGCTAGGTCGTAAACATCTCAGATAGTATACGCGTGCGACTAAAGTACAAAGAGAAAGAACACTCTCTTAATTACGAGGTCGGATCTCTGGGAACATCTTCTGATACAAACGCAAACAAATTCTTAACCGCATGTAGCGTTTCTCCGTATGGACTTAATTTATATATTGTTTCTATAGGTTAGAAATATATAGTGTACGTACTTCTGATTCTAAACATTATACATATATTTCTAATTTGAGAACGATATTTTTAAAAGAACATTATATATACATGTATAAATTTCCGGCTGATATAGAGGAATGTTTGTCCGGAATATTGGATAAAAATTTTTTCAGTGTTCCTTTTATAAAACTCGTTTTATCGGAACGCGGAAATCAATAATTTGTTGTTTATATACTAATCATCGTCACGACATGCACGATGCCGGTGAATACACTTTCTTAGCGAGTCTTTCGACAACATGTTACGCCATCGTTGATGATCCGAGAAGATTCTTCGCTAGTGTCGTTCTCTACCGGCGAATTTATTTCGCATATCTAACTTTCTCACATTTATCGCAAAAAATGTTATTGTGAAGCTGAATCTTCATCTAAAAACAACAAACATTTAACCACTCAACTGAATCTTGGGAAGAATCTCACGAAAGAAAGAAAAAGGCTGAAAGAATATCGTATTTTATAATAAAACGTTTTTTTTTAATGTATCGGCACGTTCATAGAAGTTTTGTATTTATTAAAATAATTCAATATAATGAAGAGCTCTATGTATATCCAACCTCGCTTTATGTCAGTGACACGATAAAACAATTGTTATTCAAATAACGTACGCTTTATCTCTGTACGCTCGCAAAGAGAACTCGATGATAATTTGTAGTCTCGGAAATACCTCGTGTAAAGAAAAAGCAGCAGTATACAGATAAGATGTAGTGCGTGTTAGTTTATGCACTATCCTTTTCTCTAGATGCTACTGCATAGCATGCAAATTTCAGAGGTAGCGATTTCTGATCTTGTATAATGATGATAGTAGCGTATTTACCTCATAAATTATACATAACTCCGTAACAGTCGAAAACTTAATTGTCCATGATGAACAGGAATAATTTAGATTTATGTCCGCGAAGTGGATTCCCTCTAAAAAATCTCACGGGAGACACGAACCGCGCATCGTACGATCCGTTCGTGAAGGTCGTCCGGTGTTCGCTCCACTTTTCGTGCGAAAAAGGAAGAAAAGAGTCCGAGAACGCGCGCCCTGGTATATAGTGGTAAAGTCGAGCGAGAGTTCGCTCCCTTTTGCGTGCGAAATGTTTTCAGATCCAGCGCAGCGTCTTCGAGGTACTTAGGCGCGTACACTGCACGTTCGCATATTTATAATCTCGTTTGGTCTCCCTCGAGAGAGTTCGTCGCGCTACGATGCGCCACATCTGGCGACACTTAATTCCACTTTTATAAATCCTGCTCCCAAGTTCTCTCGCCTTGTGATACCCGACGATTCTGTACGGTTGAGATAGTAGACCTCAAGTTGAAGCTTAAAACGTAATTACGTGAATTACTCGAATTTATGTACCAAAATCAACAAGTTTATTACGTAAAATGTCCATTTATTATACAATATCATTTGAACTAATAACTTATTTTCACGTGATTTCTCTGTTTGTCTCTACAGTATTAATTCAGCAATTGCGTCGATTATATTTTTCTTTTTCCCCAAATAAAAATTGCATAAATAAGGATATTCACAGCATACGTGTACAGTATAATATTTTTAGACGACCGCTTCTGCGAAGCTAGAATCGTAATGTGTTGCAGGAAGAATGTAAAAATGAAAAATGAGATGTACTGCGGAAAACCGCTTTTGCTGCCGCTGTATATATACATACATACGTACAGGTATGTACATCGTACGTGTTTCGAACATAGGCCGCATAATTCGTTCGTAATCGCACGAGAAAATGTAATTATCACGGTGAGGGACATTTTCGGAATTAGTCGAACGAAATTGGTATCCCCGCACGCGTTTAGAGTCGAGTCAGTGGTGGTTTGGGTCTGTTAGATACGTCGTACGTTTTCGCATGGTATAACGCTGATTGCGGTCGGCATCCGCAAACAATCCAGACGAAACGGCGCCGGCGAGAGTTGGCTCGAGAGCTGAAAACGGGTGTACGTCCCGCCGGGATGGATGGAGGGATGGATGGATGGATGGATGGGTAGGCAAGTTCGATCAGCGATCCAGCGTGAAATTGTGCGACGACCCCACTCGCGCATCTAACGGAGGTGACTCGAGGGTAATTAGATTTGCGATAATTCAGTATACGGATCAACGTTGTAACGCGTCGACACGAATGTTATTGCGACTCAATCAGTCAATATGTATACAAGGTACATAACGCGAGTTTAGACTATTAACTTTGTCATCTGATACTTGTAATTTTTAATTTGAAAATGTTAAAACATGTAACAAAAATTTGAAGAAAATGCATTGGATTATTATTTAGCTTTTATTTATTCGTACGTAAATATTATTTGTATATTATTGAACTATAACAAAGTTAATCCAAATTAATACTGTGAAAAGCGTGTTAGATCATCTGCTTAATTTGGATATACATATAATAAATGACGGATGTGTATTTTTGTGATATTTTTAACATTTTGTCATGTCACTCATATTTTGGTTGATGCATAAAATTCACGAGGGTCTCCCATCATTCATTTGTGAGTGACGGTTCTATTTATCCGAATAAGAATAATTTTACCAAGTGTATAAGACGTAAAAAAACAATAAAATGTTAAATAATATATCAGGTTCATTAAGCTCAATGCTTATCGCGATTTAGCAGGTAAAGTTGTTAATTAAAAATTATATACTAGACATACAAACGCATTAGATAAGGAAGTTAGGGAGACATAATGCGCGAACGAGCTTCTGCAAAACATGAAACGGATGAAAATAGCACATGGTAAATGCACGGTATACATTTGTTTATTTATTCGTGGAAATTTGTAGATCACTTTTATACACCGATTCACTGCCGTTACTGATCCACCGACTTCCTTCGCGTGCCCTACATTACCAATAAATAAATAGATCGTACAGTGAGGTAACGAAGCAAATTGGATTCGTGACGATCACTTTAGCTCACTGCAATTTTCTGTTAAAGTTACCGCGATCGTCGTCGCGCAAGACGCGTGTGATAGTACCGATTAGGAAACATGTGAGCAACGATCCTTTCGTACAGGTCGTTCAGTCTCGCTGACTGACAATCAGCTGGACCTCCTCAAATTCGAGCGTCATATGTATTATTTGTATTATTTCCTCGCTCTCTGTTTCAGGACTTGCAAATCATATATTATGGGTTACTGGGTCTGGAGGCCTTACGTCCATGTAGAGACTCCGTTCTTCGCGGGCTCTGCAAAATCGTACGTTACGAGAGACACCATGCAAACCATGTCCTCTATTAGTAAGTATTACATCCTGAGTACAGCTCGAAAAACACGAGATTTTTGCGCGTAAAATGTCAGTTTTGCATCAACCATTTTCCGTCAATTTTCGAGCAAATAAAAGAAATATATGTATAATTAATAAGATATTTTTTAAACTCGTTACATATTAAATATTGCTTTCACATTAATGATCAATTTTGAAGAAACAAAGAATATTGTGTTAAAAAGATAGTTTTAAAAAGAGATACGTTTCAACGAAATGTGCTGTAATTTGAAGAATCACGAGAATTTCTCAAATATTGGAATACTTTCATGAAAGAAAGAGATATTCTACGTATAATCCAAAGTTTCGTTATTGTGGAACTTTACCAGGATAATCTGGGAGAGTTGCCAGTTATTGATTTCTTTATTTACCAGCATCTCTCTATTTGTATTTTATTTTAAAATTAGAGCAAGATATTTTGGTTTAAAAAGATTGGTACATTCGAATGTAGGACAATATCTTTTTATCTTGAAAGTGAAAATTGAAATTATTCGTGCGTGTGTTTGTGTTAATTTAATTTCGGAATATATTAATAATTTAATTAGAGGAGTTTAACTTTGAGTACTCTTGAATATAATTATACAAGGGCTATGTATGTACATATGTGAGGATATCCAATGCTTGTATTTGTGATGGAAAATGAAATGTATGCATTAAAAAATTTTATTATTAAAAAAAATTGTATAAATTTTAATATCATAAAACTTGAATATTTTTAGGCTGCTTTATTTTTTATTATTGAAAGCGCTGATTTAAATACATTAGATACATGGGCATTGATATATTTAAATTTTTATGGACGAATATTCAATATGTGATCGAATATTCAAACTTTCTGAATCGAAAATTACGAGATTAATTATAATTTTAAACGTTTACAAGAAATTTGTGGAAAGAAGAATTAAAAAAATATCTGAGACGTCACTCATAAAATAACTTATGAACGGAGCCATGGTTGTGCAATTATATGTACCAGTGTTGTTCTTTTACGTGTAAAAAATATGATAATTTATATCTACATGTATACAATGTAAACTATGTTTTACGTGTTATGTACGTGAACGATTATCGAAGCCCTTGTCCTTTATCGTTGCAATGGACTGAACTAATTTTTCTGTTTCGCTTATACATTTTTATTTATTAGTATTAAAATTCCATATATTAACAATTATAAAATTGAATAACTTCTTACTGAATTGTATATATTATCCAGTTTATAATAATTTTATCATATTTTACATTATTAGTATCGTCTGCATAAAAAAATATTCATGTAAACTTAACATAAACAATATGTAAATATTTTATGTAAACGGTACAATCCTGATATCTATGTAGTATATGTACCATGTGCAGAATGTGATTATATCATATGCATTGTACCTTCAGATGTAACTTAAATTTCACAGAAATCTTCTTTATCGACAGTATGATAATGCCGCGGAATTTTTTTACCGAGTTGCGATATTCTCGTGTATCATGAGAGAAACTCTTGTTAACTCAAAACTATAGATGTCGTTACAGGTTGCGTTCTTCGCGAAAAAGAGATATATAACGTGCGAATCGTTTGAGAAAGATGATTAAACGAGATGATTGAGAAAGATGATTAAACGAGGAATTTAATCCGCGCGATAATAAAATTAATTAATTAATTAATTAATTATTTTTATTTTCAATGATTATATACTGTGAATACACGCACTCTTTACAATTCGAACAACGTTTACATAATTCTTCGATTCATTTGTTTCAAATAAATATATATAGAATGTACGTACACTGGCAGTAAATAGAATGTTATAATTATAATTTTCAGCACCGGCGAGTTGGCTACAAGTTGGTACATACTTCTTTCCGGCTCTGTATTCATCGATGGATCCATGTTCCTCCCTCGTTCAAGGTAAGATTATACAAATTTGATGTCACATGGAATAATATTTTTATTTTTGTCTCATGAAGCAAAACAATCTTTTCCTTTGTATGAAACGATTTCATCTCTTGTTCCCATTTTTTTTTCTACTGTCATATTCACGACGTGAAAAACGTGAGAAAGCACGATGAACTTTCTCTTGATGTATGCTCGTTTAATTGACTTTTTATTTATTTATATCTGGTCTCACAGTTACACGCGAAAGCCAAAATAGGGAGGAAAGGTCATGTATATTTCTAGACATTCAACTGACATTTCCGTTAAACGAAGATATTCATAATCTAATATAGGTCGTATAATCGTAAGGGAACGTTTGCTATGGAAGATTTGTTTTCTAAGAAAACGCACGCTGTGGACGTTTGTATAATGGTGCACGAAATAGTAATGTGTTTTATTGCGGCCAGATCTTCATGCGTGGCATTTTTTCAACGGTATAAATTCATCGTATCTTTTATTTTTTTTTTTATTTTTAATATGTACCGAATGGATTTTATATGCGAGGAATCCAGAAATCAATCGTAATACGTATGTACACTGTAGCTTCGTGTGGATACCAAGTCTTGACATCATTTATACTAACATTATCTTTTTAAATAAAATGTTTGAAAAAGAAATCGGATTATCTAATTTGTCTTTATCAAAAAGTGTCTAATGCTTGTTTTGTTTTTGAAAAATTTCTTCAATTGTTTTGAATCAAAAGATTGCTTTTTGTAAAACTGTGAAACTTACAAAAAATAATCTCAAAATGAGGAAATTATAAAATTATAATGTATATTTTGAAAAAATTTTATGTCGTTTATGTTTTAACGAAGAAATAAAAATTGAAATTACTATGCACGTACATTATAGATGTATAAGAAAACTAGAAGTCCGCTTTTCGAAACACTTTGTACATAATAAAATGTCTCATTATTTCACTGTTCTCCCACGCTAAATTTGACAAGCAGAGTTACAATGAGTGTATAAAGCTTATATTGTTGAATTTAGAGATGTTTATCACAATGCAACTCAGCAGCTAATGGATTAATGGTCGTATAATTCATGCAACGTTATTTCGAGACAGCGTACGTCACATGTAGATGCAGAGCGCTCGTTAATTGGCCTCTCCGTCAGTGTGTTACGCTCATAATTTTCTCTTTTATAATTAATATCCTCTTAGCCGCTGAAATTTTCATTAATCATACAATTTTTAAATACTTTCGTTGAGTTTTTGATGTCGTTCATTTGAGAAGGTAATAATTCTTCATTTACACATGTAAAAGAGAGTTCGTGAATAACTTTTCTTCCTTTTACACAAACAATGAATATTATTCAGTTTTTATATATTTATATGAAACGGAAAATGCTCATTCCGTGCAAATGGAAAGTAATATTCTATCTATTATCACTGGTGAATTAAATCTTGAAATTTTACAAGGCATTAATCTCTAAAAAAATGTTGAAGTTTGTAAAGGTGAGTCATACAGAATTCAAATATTGAACGTGATAAATATAATGATTAAAAAGGGATTAATGTAGACAATATCGTTTAAAGAGATAAGTTGGAACTTCCGTGTTTAGTGTACGGCGAACTGCGATGTAACTAAATCGATACTTTATTTTGTCTCTTCCGCTTAAAGAGACTGTTTAAGCGGAAGGTACACGCTCGTGCACGATGGGTGCTCTTCTTTACTGGCGCACGATGCCGCTTATGGAAAAAAAAAGGGAATGTGGAGCGCTTATTATCCGCGGTCATCACACGCTCGGCTGCCGCTTGGTGGAACGGGACGCTCTTTCGCGTTGCATGCGTGTCTGATGTGCATAGACGAGCAGACGACGACGACGACGACGTAGACGCGCGCGAGTACTATCATAAGAGAAGCGCACACTGCCCGATTCCAACAAATTAATCTCTCCACGACCGTTTTAATGCGCCGTTTCCTCGTTCTTCCTTCCGTCCCCTCCTCCAAACTCGTGGTCCTCTCAATGACAGAGCAGACGCGACTCACGCGACGTCGCTCTAGCGTGTCCGCAACGTATTTCCGAGGGAAGGAAATTCTAGACGATGTTCTCTGTGTATATTCGCGTATGTGTGCGTATGCATTTCCACCTGGGCTAGCTGGAGGAAAGAAGGAGATGGAGAGATGGAGATACGTTTGACGGTGCAAACGAGAGCCGCATTGGCGTCCCATGGGTTGCCTCGACGCGACCCCTCGACGTTCCCCTTCTCCGTCCTCGGTCTGCACGTAAAAATCTGTTGGCGAACGTGGGGCGTGGTTACGTGGGAGAACCTTCTCCTCTCGTTCCCTTCGGGATTTCCCCTTACGTTCCTCACTTCCTCTCCTCTCATCTGTCTCTCTTTCTCAATTTAACTCCGCTCTTTCCCACCGTCTCCGTATCTCTCCCTTTCTTCCTCGCTCTTTTAGTCTCCGTCTTTTTTCCGTTACCAGTATCACCATTTCTCGCCTGTCTGCGATGATGAAATGACACTTTTCTCCTTGTCTCTCAATTTCGCGTCTTTTTTTTCCCCTGTCTATACGCCGCTCATTCGTTTTACATTCTATCTATGTTCTTTTTATTTATTATTTTGCGTGCAATACTCTAAGAATACATCCTATTATTATAGAATATACAATTAACTCTACTATTCACTTCAAATTTTTAATTTTACTATTTTTGTGGTCTTTTTCTGGTCGTTTTCTCTAATTTTTTTTAGCTGTACTACCCAACGCGTGTTTTTATATTATATATATTTTTTTATCTTTTCTATTTTTATCTCTTCTTTATAATGTTTACGTTACTTAACAGTTCTTAATTCTCATTGTGTCTTCAATTCTCTTGTCTCTCTTTCTCCTCTACTGCATAACCTCTCATTTCGCTGGTCTCCTCTTTGTCGTTCGTGTCGAAAATTTACGAACTCGCCCGAGAGGTACTTCGGTATAAATGGCAGAGAAGAGATCGGCCAGGTTGAACAGTGAGGATGAAAGAGGGATAGACGAGGACATCCTACTTAAAGCGATAGTCTGGTGCGACAGAGATGGAATTAGAGAACGAAGTAGACCGAGAGAGAGAAAGAGAGAGAGAGAAAGAGAGAGGATAAAGAGCATCGATAAAGTGAGAAGGGCTATATGTGCTGTATGCACCACTCAGTGCTGTATGCACTACTCATCTGATCAATACCATTGTTACCCAATTTCTCAATTTCATCAAGGAACAGTAATCGATAAAAGGCAAAATATTTTATTTTGTGAATTCTTATAGTACTTGAAATTCATTTTATTTTTCATAATTATTTCATTACATTTTCTCTCTCTTTGTAGTGTATGAATTAGAATATTTTATTACGATAATTACAATAGAACACTATCTCAAATAGAACATCCGGAGTTCTGACTTTGCGTTGTTTATTATTGTTGCAATTTTCTTTTTTATCGTTATATTTATTAGTGTATATATATATACATGCGGGTGTGTGTGTGTGCTAGTTAATTTTTTACGATTCGAATGCCAAGTCTTGTGCGTTACGAACAAGATATAACTCGTGCTGTATAATGTCACATCGACGCAATTTGAATCGGTCATCTGATATAAAAACAACACGCAACACGATCACTATAATATAGCATCGATGCAATTTTAATTGGCACATTATATAAACTGCGCCGTACAATGTACTGCGTTACAAGCAGTTCGAAAATAGCGTTAAAATAAAATTATATTATAAATATCGACAAAGTTTTTCATTATACCCACAAATGCATGCAATACCTATTCTAATAACACATTGATGCAATTTTGATTAATTATTCAACATTTCGTACAAAACTAAACGTGGCACAATGTCTTTCAAGTTAATTATATACAAACTTACACATACGTACACGCACACACTCACACACATACGCACACATTGCCTCATTTTTATGATATGTATAAATTTATTGATTTAAACACCTGACTTTTAAAGTATATAATAACGAAGTTCAAATGCGACAAGTGAAATATAATCGGTTGTAGTAATTTTTGAAAGTTTCCATGAAAATTAAAATAGGAAAAATATGAAGAGGGAAAGAATGAAGGGGTGTAGGAAAAAAAAGCAATAGTGAATCACGAAAGTGAACTAGAAAAGTGAATAAATTTAAACTCGTAAAGAATTAATAGGGTGATCAACTACGATTTATTTTACATAATTATCATTACGACCACTTTAGATAAGAGAGAAATTATTATATCACGCATCATATATTCTCATTGCGAAACGTATAATTTCAATAATGAAATTACATGAGAAGTATGACACATAAGAAAAATATTTTTCAAGAATTATACGTCTCTCGAGCGGTTGAGCGTAGCGACATTAACTTGCGAAAGCACTCGACTAGCGATGATAGTTTTTCACGTCGCGCCCACATCCTGTAAACACTCATTGGTTCTCGACGGAAGGGATCCTACCTAGTACGTATACGTTGGGTACGCTCCTGGTAAACATGAGAAAGAGAGAAAGAGAGAGAGAGAGGGAGAGAGAGAAAGAGGCCGGCCTCACCTACCAAGAGAACCTCCAGTCTTGTCGAGAGTTTCGTGGCGGTCGGCGAGCGTTGCGATTAATAGCGACTGCACCCGCGAATCGCATTCCGATCTCGCGATTTCCAGTCCGGAGTCCGCGTCCGCGTCCCTCTCTCGCTCCGCAGAGATGCGGTCGCGTCGGTCATAAATCGAGAAAACGCTAGGGAGAAACTTGTAGGATGAGTAATATCAAGACGGTGTCTCGGAATTGTCACTCGTCCGATGGTATAACTAGGGTTGGAACGTGAGATCTGTGCCGAATATCGGATTCGCGGATCGGCGCGCCGCGCCGCGATCCGATCGATATCGATGGATTTTATAGCGACACTCTCGCGAATCCTTGATCGCGCGCCTCCCGGCTCGTAAAACCGGATGCAATCTCGTTTCCCATCTGGAAGTGACGTAATCGCGCCCGAGGAGACGTTTGTTTCGCGCGCCGTTGCATAAAACGTTGCATGGGGCGCGCGTAATTTCCGTCAAGAACCGATTAACGTGGGATATCTGTAAGACCTTGGAATTAAAGACATTAGGAAAATTACCAGCGGAAAGGAAGATAGAAAAAGAAAAGAGTGAGAAAGAGACGCGAGAGAAAAGATATATACTTTCTTCGAGCTGAGTACCTATATACTTAATATACTTGGTTTCTTTCGAGCCGCGTCGACGAGCGACACTATGCACAAATTCTGCGATACGCTCGAGATAAGCGCAAAAATATTTCAACGCTTTCTACGCGGGACGCAAGAACTGACCAAGTTTGTTAAAAAATTCTGCTCTTGTATCTAGTTCGATCGCCAAGAGACAATCGAAACCTGTTGCCATTGCAAGAAAGGAAGGAGAAAGTCGCCGCTGAGTACATCCAATTTCGCCAAGTCCGCGTCACATCGACTTACGATCGAAGAGCATTCTCTTTGGAATCCTTCGTGTGCCCGTCATCTTTCGATTTCCGCGGAAACGGAATGCAGGATTTGTGTTTCATGAAAGGAAAGTTGAGACTTGAGATCCGTTGTCATTTATGAAAGAGGGGTCACATGCACGTCTCTATTTGGCGAAAATCTCCAACTTTTCTCAAAGTGTCTTGTTACGAAGTCACGTTGAAGAAAGAAGTCCTTTCAAAGATAAAAGTGATTTTTCAAAGATAACCGCGGCAAAGCGACGCGCCAGATGATCGAGCGACTCGTTCGCAAGTTCTGCAACTCCGTGCAGTGACCCGCGCGCTTACACGATACCTCGTGCTTCGTTTCGCTTCGCAAGACCGATCAGTGGAGTAATCAATACGCCAAAAGTTTTTCGCGTTTGTGATAACAACAACAAAATATAACAATCGATTAGCCGATAGCGAACATTCCAGGACTTTGTACAATCGAATCGCGAATTACGGCGACCGCTTTTACGAAGTGAAGCGCATCCGCGGAGAGCGCAAGAATCGCTTGACGAGCATCGGCGAGTTGTTTGGCGGGGTCGGTTTGGTATTCGGCGCCGCGCGCAGGAGAGCGCAGGAGGACTGACGAGGACGCGGATTCGAGCGAGCGAGGCTCTTGCTTGCTCACTGAGCTGACTGAGCTCGCTCCGCGCGATAATCGTCGCCGTTCGCTTTCACCGCAGCCTCGGCTCGCGGCGGCCGCGGCGGCCGCGGCGGCGGCTGGCAGGTACGGTGTACATATGTGTGTGTGCTATGTTTGTGTGGTGTATTCCGTAATAAATCTAATAGCAAGTCCGGAGTAACGGTTTACGACGAATATTATTCGCTGTGAGCAGGACGCGCTTATACTCGCGGTTCTTTGCGAGAAGAGCTGGCAAACGGATTGCATCTTACGACATTCGTGCGGTTGAGAATCGAAGAGAATTAGCGAGGAGGATGAGAAGTGGGTCGCGATAGAAACTTTTCGAGAGTTCACGAGGTCCCGGAGAGTGACCGACGGTTTGGATTGAATCTCGCGCCGTCTCGCGCCGTCTATCGCGACTTCCGCGCGGACCGCAATTAACTTGTCCACGGTCAAGAAGTAAGCGGAAGAGAGCGAGCGCCGATATTTCAACGCTGAGCATTTCGGGTGAAGGGAGATAAGATCCTGACGACAGAGAGACGGTAGCTCGAATGCGCGGCAAGTTCCTGAGCTTATTGCTCGTGGTGTGTACGAACGCGATTTATCGGATCGATCGATCGGCTCAGTGATAAGAGCGCCAGATTCCAGCGAGGTCGATGGCGATGTCGTTGGCGTGAAGACCAGTGAAGACACGAGTCGCGAGGTGCTGCACTACGTGTATCGCACTTGGTCGGGTGGCGCGTCACCTCTTTCTCTCTCTCTCTCTCTCTGTCTCTCAGAGAAGCCAAGCAGCGCGTAAAAAGCCGGCAAGCTGGATGCTACAGACGGTGCCTCGCCCCCTCCGCCCCCGCCCGACATTACTGTCACGCAGGATGACCGGTGAGAAACTTTAAATCATTCTTAACGACTTGAACCATATGTATATACGGAGATAACGCGCGGTAAAGTACGAGTAGAATGGCGATTACGGTGTTATTAAAAATGCGTGCTTATACATGACAGGCGAATGTAAAATTGTTTTCCACTTTGAAATTGAGTTCTCGAGGACGTATACTTCATATATATATAATTAAGTAAACGCTGCACGCGTCTGTTTATTCAAACTTAAGTGAATATCGTTGTCTAATTATTACATTCAAAGAATGTCTAAAGGATTATCATATTCTTTTTTAGAAAGTTATATCGCCGCAATTTCTTCAGTAATTTGTACTATTCTAGTGAAAGGTTTCAAGACTATCCAATATTTAAATTCAAATAGATTTCTTTGATGCAATTTTTATAATTAATAAATTAATAAATTCATAAAAACTGTGTAGTAAATAATAATTATTAAACAATTAGAATTTTAAATTAAAATTAGCTATGAGTGAAAATAATATACTTAAAAAATTAAAAAAAGAAAGATTAAACACAAAGAAAGAATATGTTTAATAAGGTATAGAAAAAAGATATTAAGAGTATTATTATTTATTGAACATTGTTATTTTGCTGACGCAGGTGTTTTATGAAAAGCGTACATGTATAATGCACTTTTACAATTTTAATATAATAATTAAAAAATGACCAATTTTTGTGAATATAAAAACTAGTTCTTTTATTTTTGGATGAATAAATAAACTGATTGAGAGTTCAATGTTCGAAGCTGTTTTGGATATACTCGTAGTTAGCAAATTATCCGCGAATCAGATATTGGATTATTACCGATTATATCGTAATAAATTCGATCGACGGATAGAAATGGATATTGGGGATAGGCAGGAATGTTGAGTGAATAATTTGATATTCTCTTTTTGGTTGAGCGGCTTTGATCCGCGGGATAATGGGGTAGCAATCATTGGAGCTCAGCTGCGAGACATTTCTGTCGTGATTGGCTTTCGGACGAGTATTGTTCCGTAGCTGTCACGCGTGCATACACGTGACGTGAAATTGTCAATATTTCGTGTCACGTTTCATTCTCCTTTGGTAAACAGCGAGTGTATCGCGTTACGGTAAGGATAGCGTTATCGTAAGATAGAACAGAGCCGATGTGTTGATCGAAAGTCACGTTTCACGAGTCAAAACGGATTAGAGTGAGAATTCTAGGAGTGTGTCAGTTATAATGAGACTCGTTCCGTTGCGATGTTTTTCTATCTACACTGAAGACTATAATTGTTTGTTAAAAATTGAGTATTTTTGCATAGGTAAGTTCCCAAGTATACTGAACTTTTGACTTTTAGATATAGAAGATTAGAGAAATTAAAATAAATAAATAAATTACCAAATAAGAATATATTATAATAAAAAAATAAGAGAATACATTGCAGTGAATACGATGTTTTAACAAAGTAGAAAGATTTGAAAAACAAGCGTTATTTTGAGTATCAGGAAAAATATAACTTTTAAGGTCCAATTTCGAAAGAGAAAGAATATGGGAAATATATGTTATGAAGTGAAATTTAACACAAGTTATGCACAATAAAAGTCTCGCTTTGAATATTTATATTTACTTTCAAGAGATATAAAGTTAAATGAATATATGCAATCAAAGTGGAAAATTTCAAGTATAGTGAAATTCAAATAAATAATTTCGTATTTTTTATCTGAGAAATGTAAGATCGTTTGGAAACAGTAGATAAGATCTTCGCCTTTTGAATTTTTGAAATTTGTTACTTATTCAGAGTTTTATTTTATTCGTTAGAATATATTCGTGAATATAAGTGAATATATATATATATATATATATACAGATACATATATAAGTATATTCTATAAATATGCATTTTTATCTTTTTATTATAACGAAGATATTTATCAAAAAGACAGTTCTTCTTCGAAATATTTAACATTCTTGGAAAGTGGGACAATTTTAAGAGAGAAACCAGATAGAAATTTGATAAGACGGATATCTAATTACACTCGTATTTCCACATGTTCTATCTTTATCGTAATAATAAAAGTATTTTAGTAAAAGTTCTATCAAAGTTTCAGAGTTTTTGCAACCAGTTGTTTCTCACGATTGTTTTTCCACGTTTTAAATGGAAAATAACACGTTTATCAACTGACATTTTATCGTAAACTTGTAACGATCCTTTTGATATTATGTTGTGGAGTAATATATTAATTTTTTGTTGGTCAACCGAATACATGCTTTATCTAGCTGTTTCATCATGATTTCGAAAAAAAGGAGAACCAACGTGTACTTATGTGTTCGTAAATAAATATGAGTCATAGCTTGTTTTCATAATAGAATTTGTTTGAAGATTTTTAATGAGTAAAGTTCAAGATGTGAAGTTTATTCAATTTATTTATATGATATTCAGTTTATTTGTATGAAAAAAAGAGTCATTATATGATGTTTTTTCGGTAATAAGATGCCACAAAGATGTACATATTTATCTTTTTTCTTACAACACCCAATATATCTTATTTCAATGTGACGCAAGTAAATTGAGGTAATTATTGGTTCCCATGAAACAATTAGGCAGCTTACAATAGTTATTGTTGTCATTGTAGTGTATAGTGTATAATGAACGTTACGCGTTGGATACGATCTTCTATTGTCACCTGCTCTTTCTATTCGCTTCGCCAACGATTGATGCTCGAGGTTGAATCGAATATATAAGTCGTTCTATATATTTTATAATTCTCGATTTGCATGATTAATGTGCTTCCTACAGCATTTGCATTAATTTGTAAATCTACTAAATAACATTTGCATGAAAAGAGAGCAATAAAAGATACACAAGTAGTCCTTGTCTTGACACTTTATTTAAATCTATATTTCTAATTTAGAAATCTAGATTGACATTCTTAATATGTATTAGAAGAAAAATTATGATGGACATTTTTTACTTTTATTATTTAATAGATTCTCTGATAAATTTCGGTCAATTTATAAGAAAACTTTTACAAACTAAATTAAATTTTTTATATCAAAGTAAAAAAAATTTGCATTTTAGGAATAAAAACGAATAACAAAATTTGTCTTTTAAATTTAATATTATATAATTAGCATAGAAATTGGTCATGAAGATTGTAAAGATGAATCGTTGGAACGATCGTGGTTCGAGATGCGCATCTTCTGAATGAGGTTTCTATCGTTGGTTCATTTAAATGCTCCACTCACTATGCATAGCTTCGAGGTCTCGCAACGTCAGCGCGTCTATATCGACCGACTTCCAATCTAAGTCGCGGTAGTTCCAGCTTGGTACGAATCTACGAATAGAGCGCAAAGTCGATAACTCGGGCTACGATCTTTGTATCGAAAAAAAATGACAGGGTCCACTGGATGATCTAATAATAGCACGGGCTTTATTGCTCGTGCTACATAAGAGGGTTTGTAGGTACATAGATGCGAAACGGATATTTTATTGAAGGATATTTCATTTTGTATACTAATAATATACTGAATTAACTACGTTAAATGTTCCACAGCCTACAAGCCAAATTGAATGTTCTGCTTGTCGTGGGAAAGAGATTTTGGTCCAAATCCGATGATTTACAACCGTGAGGTTTCAACATCTGCCTAGCTGTCCCTTCCCCCCCCCCTCCCCACTTAACCAAATGTTAATGAACAAATTATATATAATAATGCGCTAATTATGCGCTCTAAAAATCCGCAAAAAAAAATTTTGCGCTTATTTCGTTTAGCTAAAAAAAAATTGTTTGTGGGAAGGGGGCTGACTGACAGCCTACTCAGCTCCTCAACAAAATTTTTTTTTTAGCTAATTGAAATGAGCACAAAAAATTTTTTTGCGAATTTTGAGAGCGCATAAATAGCGCATTATTATATAATTTATTCATTATGATTTGATTAAATGGGGGGAGGGAGCAGATAGGCAGATGTGAGGTTTTGTTGCACTTCATCGTGTATTTTTGACATTTTTAATTATCTCATTTCTTTCTTGTGAATTGAGACATGACGCACATTGCCAATTAATTCGTATAAGATAAACTATATCTTGCTGCTACAAAACAAGTGCAATTTAATAATAAATTTAACTCAATTTAAAATTATGCGAGATTTATTATAGAAACGTTTTGTTTAAAAAAATAAATGTTTATTTTATTTTCATTTTATCGTATCGATTGATAAGTATCGTTTGAATAAACTGCTTTTCGAAAATGAGGCTTGCAGGGAAAGAAAATAATCTTGAACGTCTTACAGAATGTGCTCGAGATTTCATGGCTCCATATAGAACACACGCTCTCGCGCACAACTTAAACCCGTCTTACGAGCCAAGGTTATCGAGTGCATTCCGTAGGCATGCTTCTTTGGAAAACGATATCTTCTAAGATTCTAATTTCGCAAATGCACTATTTGCATCCGTTATACATTTTCTTTCTTTAGAAAAGATTTTAAGTTTCGATTACGCTATCAAAATATAGATTGTCGAAGATTAGAAATTGTTTGATAAAAAAATAATCAATATTGTTTTAGTTAATTATCTGTTTCTTTTTTTATAGATAACTGTGATGTTATTAATAATTTGTTGCTGGCAATATTTAGTAATTACTGGTATTGGTAATTTTTGTTACAAAAAGTTGCTCGTCCAAATTGTAGGTATTTTTCCGGATATTTTCCTGACTTTCTAATTTATTCCTAGATTATGTTGGAATGTTTGCGGTAACGTGCTCGTACTTCAATTTTGCAGGAAGTCATTATGATTTTGTACGTTTGAATTATACGTTATAGTGAAATTATAAGTATACGTAAATGCCTAATGGATAGAGCTGATAAAGTAATAAGCGAAAAAGATAAAAGATAGTTGTGGTGACTGGTGGATTTTCATTCAGTTGATGATGGAAAAACAGAAGTAATGTGTTTTTTTTTTGTATATATCACGTAATATCCTTTCGAATCTACCGTTGAATTAATTGCAGTAATTTATCGCTGTCGATGTTATCGATTTTATGTCATACTTTGAGATATGAATGACATTTTGAGGCTGATCCAATACGTGTGTATCGTTCCTATTTACCAACAACAAATATATAAGAAATCCGCGTGCATAGCTCATACGTAGTAATTACTGTAAAGCTAAGAAATGATCCGCTATTTTTCTTTTTAGTTCCAGAAAATACGTAAAATACTATGATTAAGTTGTAACGGTTACCCGCTAGGAGAGATGATGACAATAATGAGTAGAGATATTACTCGTTTAAACAAAACGCGGATAGATTTTAAATTCAAAGTGGCACCGATATGCGGCATCAAACAGCAATAGCTTTTTCTTTGAAACACTTTGCGATTTCCCATGAAATTAATCCTAGTCATACCTGAGAAATACTTGCATAAGGAGGTTACGTGATTTTCATTTGTTCCTTACATTTAATAATTATTAAGAACTCTGTTTCATAAAATATATTACTGCTTAAAGTTTCTTCATCAGACTAGAGATTGAGATTGAGATTGGATTAAAATTTGACCAATCAAAGCAAAAGTTTAACTTGATATTGGTTTTTCTGCTCTTTTCTGATTAAATTTTTCCGGTTAAATTTCAAGCCAATCTCAATCTCTAGTCTGATATGGGTTTAAGAGAGAGCTACTTTTAATTATTCTGATATAATAAAATATAATAGTTGCAATTATAGAGCATATCTCTTAATATTTCATAAATATTATATGAATTGTTTTTTCAGATGAAAAATCCAATTAAACGTTGCTTTAATATTTAGAAAAAGAAATTGAATTAAAAGATTCAATAAAAAAGAATTAAATAGAAAAATTAACTAAAGAAAAAAATAATAAAACTAAAGAAAATTGAATAAAAAAGTTTAATAAAAAAGTGAATAATATGCAATTCACTGTTTCATCTTCATTTTTGCGAGTCTATTCTTTAGATGATTTCAAAGTCCAGATGGCTGCTGACTGATGAGACCGGATATTCATTACGTTCAACGATCTCATCGATCCCATCTCGCTGATATTCACGGCATGCTTATGACACGCGGCACGTGCCGTTGCGAGCTTCGGCCTGATGCATTACGGCGCGCCACGTGCCATGTGAATGCGAAACACGAGCTTCTTGTTTCATTGTGAAAAATATCCGTTACGCAAATGCGGTTGGCGAAATGAAAAAAACCCGCAGTCCAAGTTTTTCGACTATTGTTTTGAGTAGCACGTATCACATTTGTTTGAGCGTGTGCCGATTGTTCCTCCCCTCGGAAGCACTGCGTCTCCCGAGAGACCGTCGCTATTCAATGAAATGTTTAAGCGTGCTTGTCGTAAAGTACTCTTCGTGAAATTCCCTTTCTTTCGAGTGCTGAAAACATTTGTGCATCAACAATGGCAATTGGGATTATTATTCGAGTTATTTTCTTCTCGTCACGCTAGCTTCACAAGATGCCATAGCGTTTCATATAGCACTTCGTAAAGTATATTAACATTTTCGATAGCAATCTGTAATCTCTTTATAAAAGTTGTATTTTGCATTATTAAATTGTGCAGATTATGATGTTTCTGACCAGTAGCAACATTTATTTCTAATATAATCATTTAGGAGTTTTGTGCCTGCAATTAAAATGTAAACAATACATATTAAATTATTCAGAGAGAAATAAAATTTATTTTTTCATTAATTTCAATCAAATTTAATATTAATTTGTTTTAATTTTGATTTAATTTTTTCTGCTTTTATTTTTTATTCCATATACTTACTGTTGCAATAGAATTTTCGTTTATCTTTTGTGAATTAAAGGTCTATCGGTGATTATACTTAAAAATTGTGCAATACCGCAATTCATTTCAACATAATAGGTAGGACAAAGTTGAATTCTCTCGGAAACCTTGAATTTTCGTATATTGCGTGCCGTCGAGACGAAACACGATGTTTCTCTCATAAGTACGATCGATACGCGGTGCCGTTCCCCTTGGGAAAAGGAGCGACACGAGTTTCCTCCGGTTCGTTTTCCACATCTGATGCACAGGGTGTCTGACAAATCTTGATAGGAATATTTTGGCTTTTGAATCTTATTGAGCTTGTTCTTATTTTATTTGAAATATTGAATAAACAGTTGAGCAATATACGTAATAAAATAAATAAAAAATACAAGGATATATCGCTTTTCTAAAGCAAATCATAATACAAAAATTAAAAAAATTGTAAGCTTCTTTATGTTATCAAAACCAATATTCTCTCTCTCTCTTTCTCTCTCCCTTTTTTTCTCTCTCTTTCATTTTATTAAAAATAATTTTTGTAGTTTTACGTAAAAATTTTGATAAAATTCACTTGCTTGAAATTTAGCAAAAAATGCAATCTTATACTTCATATTTATAAGACATCTTGTATATATCGAGAGAGAATATCGTACGCCAAAGTTTTTCTCAATTTGTGCTGAACGTGGTGGGAAACGAATCACGAATAAAGTTCAGTGAGACGCAGAAACGAAAAGTTTTTTAATATACGAGAATATTTTTCCCTTTTCCCACCGTATCCTTCTTCTGCTACGCATTTGCGAGAACTTTTTTTTCCTAACAGAGAGAACGCGGTGATCACTCCAGACCCGGAAAAAAAATGAGGACCTGGAATTAAGATTGGTAACACGCGTAAACTTGAATGGTTTTTTAATGAGTTCTTTTTTTCTGGCTGTTGCGTACGTAAGGTGAATTTCGATGCTATAACTCGAACTTTTAATTCCATTTCGTTTCTCTAATTATAAAGTCATTTTCTCGTTACTGTGCGTACTCCATGTTTGTCAAGTTAAAAATTTTTCATATAAAAGTACTTTGGCAAATATTCATAACGTTACTTGCCTCTTTATGGTACTTTCCGACGAAAGTGTGAATAGTCGCAACTAGAGAAAGTTTGCGCAGTGAATTAAATTACCGTAATCCGTGACTCTCTCTTTGTGACTGATTGTGAAAAAAAAAAGGATAGATGTACGTTTCCATAAGCATTGTCATCAGCGTTGTCTTTCTATGCAATAAATCTTTATTTTACAAAAGCGTTATTTATGAAAATTCTACTATTTTTTTAAGATCTAAATTATAGAACGAAAAGATAATTGCTTATACTTGTTGTTGCATATTGCGTTTGCCGAGAGCTTATATCTTTTCGAATGTTGGAAATAAAATGTGTCATGTAGAATAATAATTGAGGAGATTTCGCAAAAAGACAGGTGTCTGTCTATACCTTCGTGGCCCACTGTGTTGCGCGACAACGGGAGCATTGTGCACTGGCGCACCGTACAAAGCAAAATGCGCAGCGAGGTGCAGCGAAACGGCCGATTGGCTCCGAAGCCATCGCTGGTGTTTTATAGTGTGTATACACTATATCTCGCGACGACGACTACGCTTACCATAGCGTTGTTACTATCCCGCTTAGAGCACGGTGGCCTCCGTTGGCACCATGGTGCAGCAGCCTTTTACCTGCTGACGTACCTACCTCGAGCCGAGAGCGTAATTAGCATGAAACGTGCTACGTCCTGCATCGTGGAGCTACCGCACACTCCGACCTCTATTATTTCTTTGTGATTCTGTAAAAGTTCGTATTTTTATATCGGTGAGCTCATGAGTTCTCACGCCTTGGTGGGCTCCGTGCCATGGCGGCGACGATTACGTAATTAGAGTATTTTTAATCGTGCCCTAGGAAGCCAGCCGCCCTTTGTGAAAGAAACCTAGTGTTATTCTACTCGATACGAAGCAATGTAAATGATTTTATTTTCGTCATTAGATAGACCTTGCGACTTGCGATACAATTGGATTTGTATAATCAAACGAGATTGCACACGCTAGATTCCGTTTAATGGTACTATAGAAGGCGAATATTAAACGAACATTACGGAAGCAATATGCTTTAACCGATCGTTGACCGTTATTTCTTGTTTCGCTTTTCTCCACGTATTTCTTTGCAAATTACATGTACATACAAATTTACCACATTTTTACTAAAATTTATAATAAAATTTAAAATGAATAATCATTCGAAAATTGAAACTTTTTTATGGCAAAAGAATTGAAATATCAATAAACTATATACTGCATAATTTTTGTGAATTATGTTTTATTTATTAAATAAATTTATATTTTGAATGAATAAAAATTGGGAATAGATAACAACTTAAAACACATTATATAATGTGTATGTATTTATGTGTGTATTATATATATATATATATATATATATATATATAAATGCATTTATATACGTGATTTGGCAATAAAGTGAATATTATGAGAAAATAAACACTATTTAATTAATATATAAATAATAATCTTCAAACTAATCTCTTCTAGACACAATATACTTTTGACAACGTTCTTTAGTTTGCGGAAACTTCGTAAAAAATTTTCATTTTGAAATACCGCCTTAAGTCTTGTCACATGATTCTGAATGTTCGAAATATTTATAAATTGAGTTCTTTTCGTCACCTCTTTTAGTTTAAGTTTAAGAAATAAAAAAAAAGTCTGCTAGAGGAAGATCGGAGGAAAAGGGAGACTGATTCAAAACGGTAATGCAACGCTGACTCAAAAATTGCTGTATATGTTTTGAACCAGAACTCTAGATAGAACACAATCATAATTAAGTTATAATGATATTATAGGACGTTATTTGATGATTAATAATAATGAACTTATAACAAATAAGGTCATTTAAGGCAATATCCAAAGATGACTGTTCACAGAATTTCCGCAAGTTGTACGAACGTTGTTAGAAGAGTATTGTCTCCAGAAGGGATTACTTTGAAGGACAATAAAAATCATTTGCACATTAATTAAGTGATATTTATATTTTCACAATATTCACCGAACTTTATTGCCACATCACGTATATGTACACACACACACACACACACTTCATTATTAGCTTATCATTGCTATTATGATAAAAATAAAGGCAAGATTTATTCAAGTACGTTAAAAGGATTAAAAAAATCGAAAGTATAAAAAACAAAGTTAAGTGCAAGATTTTGATTTTTTATATTGAGGATTTTAAAGCTTCAAGAAGATGTTGTTAAACAAGAAAAATAAGACACTAATAACTGCGAAAAATCACGCAACGTTTTGTGATCGTTAAACTCATTGAAATAGAGTTCGCATTTTTTGTATCAATTTCTAGAGTAAAATGTGTTGTTTTAATCTGGAGCATCTGTCCATCTTATACTCACCTTGAAATTGCCTTGAAATCTTGGCATTGCCTGTTACCTTAAACAGCGAAGTAACTTATTATTATCGCATGTTCTATGATTTTATTCACCAAGATGGTCACTTTAATAATCACAAATTGCTAACAACTCTTGCAAAATTTTTAATACTTTTAACACGGTTTTACTATTTTCTTGTTTACTCTCTTTTTGCCAATTAGGTCACGTAATGATTGTAGGAGAAATTAGAATCGATTGAATTTCTTATGAGATTTCTTATATTTTTTACTTCTATAAAAAAAACAAAATATTTATATCAGATTATAACTTTTATGTTGAAAATAATATTATGTTTCAACTGTTTAACAACTTTTATTAAAATTAATATAAATTGGTTTTGAAAAAATTAATATTAATTAAACCCGAAAAGATTTTATATATTGTCATTTATTTTTATTACTATTGTATATATTATTCTTTACATTACGGAAGAAATTAAATAAATACAATGCATTCAAAATTTCACTTATTTGTTTAAATATGAAAATTTGAATATTTTTAAACCATTTCAGCTATTCCTTTATATTTGTATTATATTTCAATGTTTAAAAGATAAATATTAATGAAATCAATATTCTGCAAATTTCAATTTTCTATTTTCAAGTATCGAAAAGAGAGTAATAAAAACATTTAACGGAAATCATATGATTCTTTTTCGGTGTAGCTGATGAATTTCACCGTTCTGTGTGTGATGGAAAAATGTAAGCAACAATACCGAGATACGTGTGTAACACATTGTATATATGTATACACTATATACTGCTTGATGTAGAAAACAATATGCATCGCAAAACGTAGAGGAAAGCCTCGGTGAAATCTTGCTTTTTCTGTCTACACTTATGTATGCGACAATAGTTACACAGTTCTGATTTATTTCTATCTATCATCGAGCGCGCGTTATAATCTATATAAGTGAGTTTCTAAATATCCTTTGGATCATTACACATCTATGTATAATAGGTATAAAACTTTGAGATCAATTTCTTATAGAAAATTAGAATGCTGTTGGTAGGATATACTATAGCAGAATTAGTTCGTTACAATAATAGATCCAATATTATCTTTTATTTTTGGAAAAATAATTGTAGCACAGATTTTATGTATAAAATCATAGCTTTTAGTTTACGCGTTAAACTAAAAGCTAACTAAAAAATAAATTTTACAAAAATCATTGTTAACACTTTCTTACTCACTTGAGAGCATTTATTATGTCCAAGTTTTGGCTGATATTTATCGGTTCGTTGTCACTATACAATTATAAATGTGCAAAATATTTTTACGCACTCAATCTCTATACATTAGATTCAAAACGTGAACGGCCAATCGCTTCAATATTTCGTGGAAAATATTAATTATCGAAAATGTACAAGTGAATATGCTTTTGAACAATCTAATATTTAAATTAATTTTTTATATCATTATTTTAATATACCATTATAAATTTATATATATTTTTTAAATAGGTAGTCTACATTTGTAGGCTCAAATATACATATATCAAATAGTTCGATTTTTCAATTGTCTGTACGTTTGTATATGTATATGTGTGATGGATATATAATGTATAAAATATATTTACTACCTTTCTTAGTACTTAAAATTTAACTATAATAGGAGATTTGCAGTGCATTTATAACATTTGATAATAATATATTTAATTATAAAATATATCTTTCAAAGAAATTAGATTAATTTTTCTTTGTAGGAGAATTAAATTATTTGATAATAACCGGTAACTGCTAATTTATATATTATAATTATGTTGTATTACAAAAAAAAGAAAAAGGCAAATGTTACAAGTATGTTTATAGAACGTTCGACCTTTTATTTTCAAGTCACATAATGACATTGGACGTTCAAAGATGTTATATATTTTTCTTTTCTTCCTGTACAAGTTTTCTTAATATTATTGTCGATAGACGAAAGAGCGAAAGTTTTTGTATCAAACTAATAACTTTAAGAGTAAACGGGTTTACGATTTCCATTTCTATGATCCACTATCACCATATCTATCAAACTGTAGACATGTGTGTTAAGTTTCCTGAACTGAAAGTGATACTCACGCGCTCCACTTTTGAGCGAAAGCCCTTGAACTCCATTTTAAGGTCCCACACGCGATCGCTCACCGTCAAAATTTCTAGGGATGTAACGCAGATTACGTAAAAGTCACTTCACATTACTGATGAGAGGTGTTTTTACAAAGCTATTTTTATTTCTTTTTTTAAATTTTTGTAAAGTTTAAATAGTCTATATATAGTACGATTAAATAAATTGCGTATCTTTTAAAGTTTTAAAAACAAAATTCCTTCAATTGAGATATATCTTATTATATTTTTTTAAGGTTAAAAAGGTATAATATTATAACTATATATAAAGGTATAATATTATAGCTATATATACTATTCTTACTTTTTTCTTTAGGTCTAAAAATAAAGTTTATCCTTTTTATTTCTACATGTCTATGATAACTTACTCTGAAAAATAATACGGATTATTAAGGAAATTAAAAGGAAGAAATTAGAGAAGGAAATAATGTTTATATCTAATAAGGAATTATCTAAAATTTCAAATATTTATTACTTTTAATTGAATATAATAGTATACAATGAAATGTAGGACAAACATTGCTTCTTTGAGGTTCCTAGAGGTACAATATAATACGACTAAATATATGTATATGTATTTATTATTCTGCCTTTATTCCGTAATGTATATCTACAGTTGGTAAAAAACGACAGCCAAGATTGTATGCACAGCAGTCGCGAATGCGCGCAAATGCATCGTTGAAGCCGCGCGAGAAGAGCGCGGAGCTGCGTTTCGCGGAGCCAAGCCGCGGGCTAGAAAGTAGCTGGCGACTTATTGCGTTTGTTCGGTCCGTCATATGTCGTGTATCTCGTTTTACTGCTTTCAGCCAGTTGCAACGGCATTTGCGTCGGACGGGATCGGTAAGATCGAATCACCGCGCGCTGTCTGCGCCGTACTATCGCGAAACTGATATCGATATATTGTCTTTGATACTCCAGTTTTCCTATTTTTCAATTACCGATAAAAATTGGAAAATCCAAGTTACATTTCACATTCTACTGCTTTAGGGATTGTATAACTAGAGTTTTTTTTGTCAACTAGAACAATTCAATGATTTCGTATGATATAATTTATTTATGATGTGATATAAGATACAATTACTTTTTCCAAGGGTTAAAAATGTAATATTTTACATGATTTGGAAATTATAAAGATTTGTAATACGTTGATATTATTTAATATTTTTATGTTTTATTAAACTGACAGTATGTGAATAGGACAATGAATGTGTTGTTAATATTGAAAAAGCGCAGTTTAAAAATATATACTGTACTAACAAGTGTATCATACAAGTTGCAAATTGTTCTTTTTAATTTTTCGATGCTATCGATGATTTCGAAAATATCCTATTTAATTCTCTCGAGATTAAGCTTATAGCTAAAGTGACGAAGAAACATGAACCCAAGAATAAATATGACCTGGAACTGGAATTGATCGATATGGTCGAAAAATCTTCGTTTCCTTTTGATTATATTCTACTGATTCGTTTTTGCACTAGTCTAAATGAAGCTGTATCGCAAATTGAGAGATAATCGTGTTGCATCTAGCTGGAAAAATAATCTTTAATATATAATATGTTTTTGCACCGATTGTGTTTGTATTTAAAAATTTGTACGAATTCTTAAATAGTTATATAGATATTGAAAAATAAGATTCTAAATATGACGATAAAACATTAATTGGTTTCTCAATGCTTATTATTATTATTTAATCTTATTAATAATAAAGATATTTGTTCATTTTTATATTTAGATACAGATTTTGTCACATTGATTTTCAAAGTGTTTTAACATTTTTAGTGATTTTATAATTACTATCAGCATTCTCTTATGTACAACTATTACAATTTCCTTAATTTCATCATATATTTAATTAAAAAAAAAATATCGAGTCGCAGATATTTTGGATGAAAATACTGATGATTTCAGAAAAATTAAATATTTTTGGATATCGTTCTGTGTGAGATACACGTTACACTCTGATACCTAATCGAAACCATCGCACCTATGTTGTAAGTTTTTTTTATTAGATGATTTTATAATTAATTGAATCCTTTTTCGTGTGAATTTTCAATAATAATGTCTATATACATATATGTTATATGTCTTTAATATATTTATCTTCCGAGTGAAAACAACGGGTCGGTAACGAAATTATCGACACAATTCACCGATGGTAAAGAATGTTTACTATTTTATCGTGCATCGGAAAGGAAGAGAACTGTGATTCGTTTTTATTCACACGAGTTGTCAGATTCTATCAGCTGTTGCCACAAAAAACGTACTGAATATTCCAAGATTAAAATAAGATTAAAGCCATAAAAATAAAAAGTTAAAATGAAAATAAATATTAAGGAGTTCGGAATAAAAATTATTTCTGAGATGTGTGTATGTGTGTGAAATATATTACTTACATGAGCACATCGACACGGAATTGGCGACGTTGCCGTATACGAAGTTGGAGTGTTTAGCCGGGATGAAATAAGCTCGCTTGAATTTATAGTTGGATTTATTGAAAGGGGAGGAAGAAAGACGATGCCGCTTATTTGCAGGCGAAGCACTCCTCACTATGGGCTTCATCGAGTGCACGTCGTCGAGTGCCTTTAGAAATACTGAGTTGCTCCTCCTCTCGTCGGAAACCGCTTCTCATGGCGCGGCGGTTGCCTTCTTCCCTTCATCTTTTTCTATTCTTTCAATTAAAAAAAAAAAAAATTGAAAAAACAAGAAAAAAGACCCATGGTCTGACGCAGTCACCTTGCGCTTCCTCAGCTACTCAAGATCCTCAAAGTCTCTTCATTTTAAGGTTCGACGCATCGAGCAAAAAAGAATGTACACTCGCGATTTATTGATCGCATAGAAAAATATTCATTAGTTGAAAAATGTATTTCTAAAACGGTAGATATTTTAAATTCTTTAAAAATTTTAATCTTTCAATGTGATACATTAATAGTTATTGATTAGAAGTTTATTAAAGCGATAAATTAACAAAATGTATATGGTTAATTTATATATAATAATTTTATATGTTAATTTATCAGAATTATGAAAGTAACTGGAAAATATATTTGTCATCACGTGCGTGCGATTTAATCCGTTTCTTGAGGAAAATATAAAGATTTTGTATTTTTATAAAATTTTAGTAATATATGAATATTATTATATACATAACATTTCAAAGATTGGAATAGCATACCACTAATTAAATCAATAGATCGATAAAATTAGGAAGATTTGACAATTTTTTAAAATTTACATTTAATCTATATTTTGATGGAAGAAAATTGATTAAGAGAAAATATTTAAAAAGGAATATATACAATGGAGATTTATAAATAGATGACAGGGGATAGAATATTCGATGAGAGTCGGTCTAATTTAATTAGTCGTTCGCTCAAAGTGAATTTCCTCGTCGATCAGCTGTCAGATATCTTCTATCCTACGTCTCATTCTCGAAATATTGCATACTTCAAATCGATTCCGTCCCATCCACTTCAATTTGTCGTTTATTATTATAATCAAACCACTTTTCCCTTGTGATATATATGCCTTAAATATGTATTTACTTTGAAATATTCACGAGACATCATTACTTTCATCTAACAAACGAGAAATATATATTCTCCGCAGCTACAGGAATTGTGATATCTATCCGTTCGTATTGCGCGTGGTAATAGTAGACAGAAAAAAAAATGTACGATAAAAAACCTGATCTGTTTTTCCCATTTACTCGGTGATCCTTTGAAAAAGTTCTCCTAGCTTGCATTCTTTAAGCGAAGCACGTGTTTGCCATCTGACATTTTTCGGTAGTCGGCCTTCTACAGGATATGTGTTTGTATATAAAGGTAACCTTAACCAGGACATAGTCTACAATATTTATGTATCTATGGATTTTTTTAATGAATTTAAAATTAAAATAACGGATTTTAATTTTACGTGTCGTAAAGTTAAAATTAAAAACATGTTGTCATAAATTTTTAAATAAAACCGATAATGTATCTATATATATATATAATAGAATATCTTATTTTTATGGTATTGTGTTATTTTTATGACGTGTTAATTGGTAAATGTGGTAGATAGTACAATAAGACGTTACATAGATGTTTATTATATTTAATAGTTTTGACTTATAAACTTGATATAGCTTGTAATAACATTTTTCGTCTTTATTGCACACGCTTTTGCAATTATTGAAATTCATGCGTTTATGCGACGTACTTTATTCGTAATAAGTTTGAGAATAATATATCGTAATTACGAGATAAGAGACAAAAAGGCATCCTATAAATCGTTTGTGTACTCGTAGGTCATATTATCTGGTTCATTGTCTGGTTGTGTTCCTATAGAAAATCCTGTGCTATCGCTTCGTCGTTGGTTGGTATTTTTCCTGAAATGGCTTCGACCTAATAAGTTCTATGACGGGACGTGCGCAACGTTCACTAGACTTTATTTTCTACTCGCTTCTGCACATCTTACGTTTTTCTCAAGTTATGTAATTTTTTTGCGTTTTTTACGCGCAAGAAAAAAATTTTGTTTTTACAGTTCGCGCTGCGTTTAATATTCTATATTCTATAACTTTTCACGGAACGCCTATACTTTATTTAACTTTATTATATTCCTTCGCATGGTTTTTTTTCTATATATCCATAGTTACGTGATTGTTTCTCAATGCTGGTATCGATAGGTTCAGCATATCGAGAATGTAGAACGAATTACATGGTGATTTTATATAGCTGGACGTATTTTATACAGCTTCCAATTCATGAGGAAATAGTGTGCTGTCGTTTTTGAAATTCTCAACTCTCGAGTGCATCTGACGATGCTGTTTCCGTTTTCGGTTGCATAACCAAGTTAGATTAGATTCGATTGGGACGTGCGCAACTTAATCAGAAACAATGTCGTTTATTCATTAACGGGAATTATCAGAAGATTAAAGTCATTTTCAGAAAAATTCGAATTAGCGTACACTCCATTAATAATACAGATATTTTAAACCTTCTGTTACAACACAAATAATGCAATACAAATAATGCACGTGCAGTGATATTTATTCTTTCACGATAATTTATGTCACAAATGATAAATATCCTTGCGTATTACCGATTGTAAAATTGTACTACAATGTCAATGTCAGTGTTGATAATATTCCAAGATATAAGAAATAAGAAAAATTTTTTGCGTACACATTTGTATAGTATTCTCGAATTTTGAATGAATTTGTACAAGTACTTATTACCTTTTTGCAGTGATGTCCTTCATTTGTTTACACATTTTGAGAAATCTACGAGCTTGTGTATTCGCGCGAGTTTCGCCATTCGCGACGTCGTCTCATTTCGTGCCGTTTTCATCGAGAGATTCCACGCCATCAGGTTCCACGCGCACGTAGTATATCGAGGACGAAAAAAAGCGAGCGTCGTAACGGTATCGAAGCCTGTAGTGGCCCCGTACGTTGTTGGGTCGACCAGCATGGTATTCTGGTGAAGGTCTAGTCTAGACGACAGCCACGTCGACGATATGGCACCACCATACCACCAGTTCGCACGACGATGCCCATCGGCATCGTGAGAGGAGGATACCAGGATACCCAATATCAGGAGCAGAACACGATTATCGTCGGAGGACGGAAACATGCATGTGCAGCAGATTGGCAAACGATTCGCGAAGGCTCAAGTACGAGAAGACATCACGGTCGGCATACTCGTACACGAAAGGGACGCGATTCCGGCCCCGTTAGCGTGATCGATAGACGGCTTCGAGGAGAGGATGTATTGCGCTGTCTTGCGTACGAGAACATTCAGTTTACATTGGATAAGCCTCAGTGATATCAAGGACGTATAGCAAGTGTAGCAATTTGATGTTTCTCTTATTTTTGTTTTGGGATACTCTCATAGAAATTCAGTATCGCGTTTAATCAATTTCGAGGAAAGTTTTTAACATGACGAAAATATAGAAGCGTGATTAATGCGATTCGATAATAAAACTTTGATAGCGGCAACTCCGATGACGGATACCGATTTTTCAAAGAATAAAGACTTTGTTACTTTTCGTGCGATGTTGGCGTATAAACGTGAAATTCGGGCGTTTTAAGTTACAATTAATGACTGTACAACGGAGACAAAATGAGCCAACTGTTGCTGGCAAATGGAAATAACGCAGAAATGAATAGCCGCCATTGATCGATTGCGACGTTTATCAAGATTACATTATGACTTCTTCATTTAGCGTTGCGTCATTAGTTTGGAGAATCAACATTTTCATTAAATGTAGTGAATATATATGCTATTATAAATTAACATTTATATGTATATTAATTAGATATATATAAATGTATTTTTTACAAACTCTTCTCGGGAAAATTATATGAAATGTATGCTAGGAGAATGGACGTTGCTGTCACACGTAGTTTCGTTTTTACGACGTTGCTGAACTTTCACGATGCCGTAATATATAGACAAAAACATGTATCATTCATATTTTATAATCGGGGCATCGTTCGACATACTTTAGTACGGCGCAATAATTACATTAAATACAGTAGAAACGTTTTTGCTTTGTGCTCTAGCGTGACTCTAATTTAATTAGCTTTTCTCGTTTAATTAGCTTTTAGCGCGAAAATTGACGTAAATATGGGGCAAAAATTATTTAAACGGATCGCAGACGCGAGCCGACGTGACGTACGTTACGAACGGAAACGAAAACGAAGCGTATGTTAAGTTACGCTTTACATTTCATGAGCATTAATTCCTAGAAATTGTGTACAAGGACGACATATAATTGCCATTTTGACTGCTCTATATAATGAATGTTGCGTGAGTTAATGGATTCATAGAAATCCATGGAATTATAGATACCGATAGCAGATGACGCGATTATTCCTCGATGCACGCACGATTTATATTTGAGGAAATCCAAATGATCTTTTTTCGTAGTTTATTTGAAAAAGATAGCTTTGGAGTTTACTTACTTTTTATTCAGAGAGAAAAAAGAAAGGTATATTTTTTTGAGAAAAATAATCAAACGTTAATCTTAACTTTTGACTTTTACATTTCTTAACATATATAACTGTTTTCTTTCGATGTGAAGTGATTATTGCTATATCAGTTTCATCACTCGATTCAGGAGCAAATAATTCTTAATAATCTTAATTCTAATGGCAATCGACTGCGTGACGACGGTAAAGTAATCTCCAGTTAGCTCATTTGCACAGAAGATGAAGGAAGCGGAACCGGAAGTAACTATCGTTTGGATAAAAAGGCAACCTCGCCTAATTAAGGCTTCATTAATGAGCGAATCGCGATGGGAGTAAAATAACGAGCGTTTTGTATCTAAACACAAGAGGAACAGCTATTATGAAAGTAGACGTGATCGATTTTTATATATTAAGTTCGAGGTTTAGAAAGTTTTTCGTTAGATATAAACCCAATCTTTCAGTTTGTAGTAGATTTAGTTTATAGTATTCTAATATTTTTTTTTATATTAGAAATTGTAGACTATACTTGAGTTATTTTATTAACATATTAAAGTATTATGATTTACGAATTCTCTCTGTATTATAGTGTAACATAAAATCGATTAAAATTGAAAATTTTTAATGGCACTATTAGAAAATATAAACATTAGAATAAGAATTTATATTATTATCTTAAAAAATTAAATCAATGCGTGGGTGATGAAGATGATTATATGCTTTTTAAGAAAAAGACAGATAGTGATCTATATATGTCTAAACTAATAATCTATGTCTAAATATACGAAAAGGAAGGATTATCGCTTGTGATGTAACGGAATTAATTCTGCGTACTATTAATACCACAGGGAAATTCACGTCGAAGCGGAGCCTTAGAGGAAAGAGATTTCTACCTCCGTCGCTACCTCCGTTTAATCGCTTTTCTAATTGGCACTTGCGGTAGTTTCGTCGTGTCCCGGAAGAGCGACGGATAGAAAACCGTATCCGCGACTCGTGTACGCACGCTTATGCGAATTTAAATGAAATAATTAAAAAAAAAAAAAAAAGAACGAAGATAGGAAGTTTTTCCTGACGCCACACAGAATAGTTAAAGCGAGCGAAAGGAATGGTGCATCCGCGTTTCTTTACATTTCCTTGCCCCTCGTGTGTCCTCGATTTGCTGCTACCCCGCCTTCCCTCTCGACCCAGGGTCGTTAATTTGTCGTAGGAAATCTACTCGTTTCCGTGCGCTACGCGGTAATGCTTACTATCCCTTTTCGCGCTGAGCAAAAATTGCTATATCGCTCGACTGCTGTAAATCAAAATATCCGCTGGAGTGTCAGTGAGAAATTGCTATTTGAGAATAGGGCAGGAAATTCAGGAAAGCGACTGCACATTTTTAAGGGCTCGTTTAGAAGCGAAAGGAACTTTGAAAGAAATCAATTGCGAAAATGTGAAAGCTAATCAAAATAATTGCAAACACTTTTAGAATTGGATGTATTTCGTGTGTTATATTTTCCGCGAGGGAGCAAATTTTTTCGACGACACTTGATCTCAATAAAGTTAATGGCTACTCCGGAAATCCAACAAACAGAGATCCATTTCGGATGGACTCCGATTTAAGTAATTGGAGTGAAATATCGTAATCTATTAGATTGACTCGCGAATAGGGTTGTGTCATATTTCAAGATTACGTTTATATGGAATATTTTTGTATTGTTAAAGAAAGTAATAAAGTTTTATGAATATTAATACATTTGATTTTAATATTGATAAATAAAAAATATAAGCGAGATAAAAGTTTCAGTGCACGAGTCTCGACAGATATAAACTTTGATAATTTATAAATTATTTATACAGATGACACATAAAATAAAATAAAAGTTTCAGTCTGGACAGATATAAACTTTGATGATTTATAAATTGTTTATACAGATGAAAGATAGTTTACATAGTTTAGGTAGACGTGGATTATTGTAGTTTACGCGTAAATGCATAATTGTCCTGCTAGCGAGTGGCTGCAAGGCAAAGTGGCAAGCCGGCGTGCCTCCGAATTTACTTTGCGGAGCATCCAGCAGGGCGCGCGAACGTCGGTCGTCGGTGGTCGCATCGGCATGAGTCGCTGTGAGTCGTTGTGAGTCGTGCAGCGTCGTGTGCGGTGGTGTGCGGTGTGGTGCGCGTGAGCGGCGGCGCGAGAGCGACGGCGAGGAGTACGAGGACGGAGGACGAGCCGACGAGCGCCAGTCCAGTATACTTTACTCTTCAGCTTCAGTATACTTTCGTACGTCGTCGTGCCGCGTGTCTCGTACAGTCCCGTACAGTCCCGTACAGTCTCGTACAGTCTCGTACAGTCTCGTACGGCGCGGCGGTGTGATTTCAAAGAGTCGTCGCGCGTCGGGCATCGACGATCCTTAGTAGGCCGCTTACAATTAATAGTTTCGTCGAACGCGAGCTGAATCTGCTGATTCCGGTCGTTGTGTGCGGTAGTGCGAGAAGAATTCGTCACGCATTCTCTCTCGGTTCTCGGAGTGTCACTCTCGTTGAGTTTGAGTGCCGCCAGTGGATTACGGGTGCGCGCGGCAGCTGCAATCGAACAGGACGCGACAGACAGACGTAGAAGAGGAAGAACGAGATAGAGGATAGGACGGGACAGGATACAGGACAGGTTGTTTGGCCGGCGCGGCCGCCGCGTACATGCTTCATATATTCCGAGCATAGATTCACGAGCCAGCCTCACATCGATCGTATTCTTGTATTAATCCCGTCCGCGCGAGATGTAACCCCCTTATTTGTGTGTTAAATTTGTATTTATATCTCGTTTGGTTTCGTTTCAACCCTGCAGACTCACAATTAGCCGATTCTCATCATCGTAGGCTAAATCGTAGATAATAATTTGGAATTTCTAAGGTACAATGCGTATTACTGTTGAATCCTTGGGTCGCTTTCGATCGCTAGAGGGCTATTTGTGTAGCACCAGCATGCTTCGTTGTTGTGTTCTATTAATACAATCTCATTGATATCAAATTTGAAAATAACGTTACGCATATTATTATAAAAGCGCAATTCGTTTCCACGATAATCTGTTCCAAGAGCGGCACTTGACTTTATCTAACCGGAACTACCGCACGGGTTTTGAATATAATAATTGTGCTATTGTGTTTCCGGTCAGTTCACGCCACTGATATATTCGCTTGCAGTTATCTCAATTATTTATACATTATTTAGAATTTTGATTTGTAAACAACGTAATCTGAATAACTTATTTATTATTAGTCTAGACGAAATTTGGGAAGAAAATATAGTTAGACGCAGAATATGATTTGGTATTTCTTTCGAAAATTATACATTTGCGTTGCTCTTAGAGGATTCGCTTTTAGAAAATTTTTTAATTAAAAAATGATTTACATTTGATAATGTTTTCGAATTAGTAGTCTCGATTTAATTGCGATTTAATTTATTTATTTTACGATTACGGAAAGATGGATTCACTCTGGAATGGAAACATTTCGAAAATAATATTATTTCAAGCGAGACGAAGTAGAGTAATATTACGGAAATAAATATGTATGGCGAAGGGATCGAGAGACTATTACGTCGGGAACGTAATTAAAAATAAACGCCGTGTAATATATCAATATTACGGCTGGAAAAGTTGTTGGAAATAGTCGTCTAGTTTTATGAATCAACATAGTTTCATGAATGAAGGCCGGAAACAAACGCGTATGTAACGTGAACGTAGAAGGTCATAGCGATAAGTTTGAAAATATCGTCCGTCGAGTTCCTTCCGATCTCGAAGGCAACGAGCTGCACGTATTCCTGGAATATTAACGCGTGCAAAAAGCTTTTATCTCTCGATACCGTCACTGAACACACAATAAATTAACCGTGAGTGTATATAAATTAACCATGAATGTGAGTGTATTGTTGTTGCAACGGGAATTACGTAACACGCGAAAGGAACGCATCGACGAGCCTTTATTACGCCATTGTGCTTTATATAATTTGCAGAATATCAAAGATGATTATCCGCTTTATTCTGCAATCTTCAATTTCACATCTTTTCGAAAAATTCGAAAAAAGCAATAATTGCAGATACTCGTCGTTTTCATTTAATTTCTTCCGAGAATTTGTTATGTGCAACCTTTGATATTTCACGAAGCTTTCGAATAAATAAATAGAGGTAGAGAGAGAGAGAGAGAGAGAGAGAGAGAGAAGAAATTGAAAACTTTTGCATAATTCCCAGCAAATCTGATTCCGTGGTTTAATGAATTACTCAACGTGTGAATTGTTTAATCGTTTGGAGTGTAATTTCATATTGTAGAATTTGCGCAAAGTTCCACATGTCGAGTTCCAAGTCCCACGCACATTTCCGCTGGAAGGAAACGTTTGCCGCGAAATGTATTCTCGTGGATCTCGTGGATTAAAATGGCATATCGTGCACACGCGTTGGAGGACCTTGACCCAGCTGACGCTGCCGAACCACGTGCTGTCGCAGTGATTTCGGTAGAAATCGCGGGGGTAAAATCGAGGCGATGCGACGTCGACGCGACGAGACGGCGCTGACGATGCAAATTTTTCCGAGCTCTCGTAACTCGCTCGTTGTAATCTGGCATATCTCCGGTGCTTGTGCACCAGCATTATGCCGGTTTTAATTAACGTTACGTTATTACGCGGGGCGCATACGTAATAACATCGGTAAATGAAAATTGCGAACAATGAAATATTTTTCAACTTGTGTGCGTCGACATTTACCGTTCTGCACGCAACGTCGCGTCGCGGGGCAATCCGCACTTATTTATCCAATATCGAACTTGGTTTCCAGAACGGAGCGAAAGAGAAGCGATCGGTGAAAATTATCGAGGAGAAAAGCGGATCTCCCCCGACGAAACTTTTCGCTTTCGCGGGCGAGCAATTCTATCGGGACCCAATCTCGTTGAAAGCGTCCAACTTCGTTTACACGCACGAGTCTAACGTACCGTTGTTTGTCGTTATTCCGATACGAAAATGCATTCTTGCAAATTTATGAAAGTTTACTCGTTATCGCGGAGATGATTCTCGCGTGGCTTGCTAAGAATTTTTATCGATCGCATGTATTATAATTTCATGATTTCATATCGTACCTCTTATGAATTTTAAAATGTAGAAAGGAAAGTTCTATCATACAATGAGTGCAACAAATATTTGTATAGAGAAATTTTTTTTTAGAAAAAAATCTTATTAAAATAAAATAAATATTAATTAGCAATTTTATACAACGAATACGTCTTAATCTGTCATAATATAAATAAAAGAGTTTTGCGTGTTCTTAATTATTAACTTTTTTGATTGTACTTTTTGTGTGACTATATAATACATTTTTTCCTTTTTTCACTTATTTTTAAAATAATATATTTTAAATGTTATGTGTGCATTTTTAAGTAAAATAATTTTAAGAGGCATACAATCTACTTTATTCTTTGTTAATAAATTGCTAATTTACGTTTCAAAAATAATGTTCGTTTTATTTAAAGATATTTCTCCTGTGTACAAATACTTTTTGAGTTTAACGTTATTTTAAATTTATTTTTCCATCGACAGAAGATAGATAACAGCAAGTATGAATCATTTATTTAGAATATTTAAAATCCCGAAATATCGAGAAGAAAAATTTCAATTTCAGTAGCCGATCGATTCTGTAACTCTTAACGACATTGTGGGTATCGTTATATTATCGTTACGCAGATATTATACATAGTAAAAAAAGGCTACACAACGACAATATAAGGATTCCGAACTGTCATGAAAAGTTACAGAATCGGGACACATGGAAGATTCTATATCGCTCACGCTTTATTTCCATTCATCTTTCTCTTTAACTTTCAGTCATTGTTGATGACGTGTCTTCTCTTCTGTGACAGTATTTTCACGCGAACAGCAATTCGTTCATTTTCCAGCACTTCGATCGGCACATTGCTGTTCACGTACGCGTTTTGTTACACGTCGTTGCCTCGCTTCCTCGCTTCCTCGTTTCTCTCGCCGTTTCGAACAAGCGGGAGTTACCGTTTCTACTCCGGTAACGGCCACAGACGCGTTTGTTGGACAGCAAAGTGAAACAATACGGCTTGTCAGGCAGCGATAATTAATCGCGGCGATCAATGAGAATCGTTTGAGAATAACGACGCTCATCGCGATAATTATTCTGTTGGCATATTCCGATGTTATTAAATACCGATTGGATATTCAATCTGTTGCGAAAGTTACCGATAGTTGTCCGGAAATTTCGAAACTTTAGATAGATCTCACCGTTTTTCATATACAATCTCGCATCAGCGTGGAATATATAATATAGATAATAGCACAATCAATTTTATATCTTATCGATTGTAGAAATATTAAACAATATAGACAATTATGTAATTAATTGTTGCACAAAGAACAAATATGAATCCTGTTAAAAGATTAAAATAGTATCTTTTTTTGCACCATATATTTTAAACTTTGGTTACTCCATCATAAAAAGCAAGTGTCATTCCGTCATTGGCTTTCACGCATTGTAAATCTCTCACGGGAAGTTTTGTTTTCATACTCCGATACGATATTCCATTAACGAGTTACAACATTTCGGAACAATTCCATTTGTAATGGCTACGTCTATTATGATATAATGACAAGTGATTGATTTTAGTATAACATATAGTTTTGTGAAAGTTGGATTATATCATGTTGATATTCCGAAATAATAATCGATGTGTATCGAACATCTATTCATATATCGAATATGCTATGTTTCGATCAGAAATTCAGAATTACCTATAATATATACCATTCTTTTATTATCTATTAATCTATCTCTTTTGATGTGTTTAATAATATTTCCAAGATACTTTGTTGTGATTTTAACTAATTAAACAGCTACACAGTCGTTGAAATGAGATTTATTTGTCACAATATTTTCTAGAAATACAATCGCCTGTTCTTTTTCTTGAAGACACGTGACTTGTATTAGAATGAATCCTTTGGAGACGCTGCGTCTGCCAATTAATTGGGAAAAGAATTGTGCAAGGACTTGCGTCGTTTCCTGTCGAAGGACAAACACGTGTCTCGAGTTCTCGAAATGACTTTGAGCTGATGTTCCGCGATATACTTTCTCTCGAGTCTTACGTAAAACAGATATAACATTTGTTTCTCTTCCTTTTCTTAACTTTTTTTTTTCTTAACTTTTCTTTCGGTGTGGCATGTTCAATTGGATCTTGCGTATCCATTTATTTCTTCCCTAGAGGTTTCCATCACATTCGCTTCTACTCTTCACAGGTATACTACAGAAAATAACAATAATAATAATAATAATAATGATGATGATATTTTTATAAATAGCAACATCACTCGTCTTATCGCAGTCAATTTAATAACTTTAAGAGGAAGATGCCAATAATCATCTTACTCGTCTTAATCAATTGGCTAAGCGTTTATTACATTGATTATGCAGAGCAATATAACGTTTTATTGAATTAACTTGCTATTGATTCGAAGGAGGGTAATCGCCGGGTTTTGCTCGTTCTTTTTCTCTCAGCGTATATAATATTGTCGATAGAAGCAGATGTGTGTGGTTTATAGAGGGTTAACTAGCGACACGCCATACACATCGCATGCCAGCCATATCATCGCATTATCGGATAAATTCCGCTAGCCGGTACTGACGCTGGTCTGCTGAAACGATTGCGTCATCGATTTGTGTACTTATTTTCCCCGTTTTCCTCCCCTCACCTCGGTCACTGCCCCACGAACTACGAAGGGAACTACGAAGGGATAGCCTGATCCGCGTTCGAGCGTAAAGGATCGATTTGTCGATGCTCTCTGTAAATATTTACGACCGGCTTGTTGTCCGTGTCGCCGCCGCGATGCACGCACGTAGAAGATCGCGATGTAAAACCGCACACGATATATAAATGTTATCCCGTCGATGCATGACGACTATGACGAGCGCGCGCGCGTTACGTTCTTTCTGCACAATGAACTCTCCTCTCGCCGCGTCTTGATGCTTCCAGGGCTTGCATCGTTTATATTATGAGAACAAATAGATTATTTCTATCCTTACCAACTAAATCGTGCACACACGCGGTGTGTTTTCTTGAAACGATCTGTGCCAAATTATCATTGCGCGATGAAATATTGTACATATATAGCTTTGAAATTCTTTGTCATTTCTGAATTTTTCCTTGGATATATTAAAATGTACGAAACGCTTTACCGTACGCTATTTGTTTACGCTAATTGCGTTCAAAATTGATAGATATGTATTTCTTGCGGATCGTATCACAGTATCGTTTAATATTAATTTTGCGTCGCATATTTTTCACTCGTCTCTTTTTCAAACCTGCCTACGCGGTTCGTTGCGACTCGGAAGTAACGCGAGCCCGTTCAAATCGATCGCTGTCGTCACATCGATACACGTAAATGTAACGTGAGCATCGAGAGAGAGGGAGAGGGAGAGAGAGAGAGAGAGAGACGCGACAACGCTGCGTTTAGATGATGCGACAGAAAGAGCGCAAACGAGGCTGGTTTTATTGACATTTTTCCATCGCCTTGCGATAGGTACCGCCCGCATATCCAGGCGAACGCGATACTTGTGCCGCGATTTATGGCCTCCAGATTGCTTGAAATAACGGCTGAGAGCGGCTCACTCACGCAGACGCGTTGCTATACACGTGTGTGTGTCTTGGTACACACCCTAGAAGCACTCCAGCACACCCGGCAGGAACCTAACCAATGTAGTGCGCGAATGCACGAGAATGACACACCCACCAGTTTGACCTGTTTGGTTTTGGTTCATCCGTTGATTAACTGCGTGCACGCGTCCAGACTTTGCCAAATTGACGATGCAACGCGGATAAGTGCTTGCACGTGCGTATATATGCGTTAGGGGTACACGGAAAATTGGATTGTTATGAAATGCATATTGCATTTACTTCCATCCGGAATACATTGAATTTGATAAAATTGAATACTCGTATATTAATATTAATATTTCGAATATCCTACGAAATGAGAACGATTAGTCATTTTTTTCATGCTTTTAAAAGGTCATCACGCTTTACATCGATCGCTGTAATAACAATTAATAGTTGGAAGTAAATGTAGAACCTTGAGCTAAAATTAGTATATTGTCAATGCCAACTCAACTTAATAATTCACATCACAGAAGTAGAATGTAATTACGATATTAAACTTGTAAATCTTACACTATTTGGCAAGACTATTTTAGCTTATTTATTAGGAAGAAAAATTAGAAAATAATAACTTGTTACTTCTTTTGAGAACACTTGCTTTTTTAAATTTAGATTGCAATATTAATATTAATAATAATATTTGCTCTCAATTTTATTACATTGATTCTATCACAGACTTTTAAGCGATTTTTTGTCTCATTCCTCATGAATTTAAAACATTTTCGAATAAATTTCGCATTTTAATATAAATATTTTACATGGTATCCTCTTTTACAGGATTTATCCTTTACATTATAAGCTTTTCAAGTCATGCTTGATGTTCAGAGTTATCTGACAGAAACGTGATTCGAATAACGTATTTGTGTATGTGCAAAGATGCATATTTAAGGCTTGAAAGCAGTTTCTCTTCAATTCTATACATGACAGGTTGTACAGAATGTTCTATCTTACAAGTTTGAGGCTGTCTGTTTCAAAGTATTATTTTATATAAGGAACAGATGATATCAGAGAAAATATTTTTGTCGAAAAGATTGTGCGATAGAATTAATTATTCATCTCTTGGATTGAAATCTATGATATTACCTTTCTACTTTAGGTTTTTGTTTTATTTCGATATAGGGTTTTACATATATTCATGTTCAACTCATTAGAGAGTGATTTAATTTCATTCGATTTCTTGGTCCAACCGTAATACCAGGCATTAAACTGCTCGAACCGAGCAAAAACAAAAGATAATTCAAGTGGAAGATCATGGTCCTCTCTGCCTCATTTTTTCTTTCCCTCTGCGTCTCTCTTCGTCTCTCGAAAGAATAAGAATGTTTCTTCCATTAGTCATATTTCCTCTCTCACGTGACGAATTCCTTCCAGTTATTATCTATCGCATTCGAATTTAAAGCATCGAAAAAAATTATTACTCTCGAAATAAGCATTCGTTAATATTAAACTTGCGCTCGCATTGATTTAGCGTTTATGAATATTCTGTTCATTTATTACCATTCCCAACATTCCTTTCTTTCTCCCTTTAATTTATTTATGCATGATATTGTGTGCACGAGATACCGATCGATGTTACAAATAATAATAATTTAGATTGGAGCATGTATCGAAATACATATCGAATCTGCATATTAAAAAAAAAATGAAAGAATTCGGACAACGATAAATGAAATCAAGTTAAAATAGATAGAAAAGAACCGAATATCTTCTAAAATGACTTTTACAAAAATTTCGAACGAAATTGCTCCCGATTACGTTTTTTAGTTATAGGTTTAGTCTTAATCGATAATAAAATCTAGTTGATTATGATCGGATAAAATACGCCGGGGATAAAACTATTTACAGGCACAGCCAGTAAATAGTTTCTAGTGTAGTTCTCTACTAGGGTGTAATAGGAGTACCTATACAAGTATCCTTACATCGTCTCTATTTCGTTCAAATCTGCGAAGCTTTATTACAAACAGTAATTTGAAAAATCTAAGAATTATGCAATAAAATGCTCGTTGCGTTTACTGCTTTTAAGGACGGGATGACACGGTCGTAAGTTTAAAATTTCATAACACTGTCAAAATTTTATGATTTCCTTGAGCGCTATTTAAAACTTGGTCATAATCGTTACGAACAAGGTTTCCACTTTATGAAGTATATTGCTTGTATCTCTTTTTCTCCCTTCATATATTTTTTTTTGCGCAAAATATCAACGTAATATGGGTTAAGTATGATACATATACGATATGCATGCATAAAAGGAAACTGGAGAAGAATAAAATTTATAAATTTGAATAGAAGGATTGACTTTCTCTCGAAAGTATTGTTGCGAATTCAATCGAAAAATCGAGCAAATCGCTCGTAAGGTAACAGATTCAAAGCGTAATCGGATCACATTAAACCGATTACTATTGCCAAAAGCGATCAATGCTTACCTATAGCACTCTAAAGAGCCTCTACAAGAATGGAATTGTGCCCAAGCAATTTCATGAAATTGCATATACTGCTATTCGATTTCGACATTTTCTTTCTACCGTTTTTCCGGAAAACTGCAATGTAACTGACTTGTAATTCGAAATATCGATTCGTTAAAAATTTTTTTCTTACAAGGAGATTCTACAGTTTTTGATCCGAAAGAGAAATACTTTTCAGATATTGCAGTCCGATAACTTCTATCATTAAAAGTTATTTTGAGCAACCGTTTTTTCGAAAATGCACATTCAAGTTGCTAAATTATTATCAATGATATAAATCGTATAATTGTATCTTCCTTTTATAACAAATGTTACAATACAATACTATTGATTGCAATATTTAATCATACATTGATATTAAATAATTAAATATTGCTTTATATTATTGCAATAATTTTTGTGGATAATATATTTGAATAAAAATATTTTGGCTGTGTATATGTAAATTGAAATGGTAATAGGCAACAGCATCGATCGCGTTTAAGATTTTCAATCTCCGGTCGCACAAGTTTAGAGTCTGCAACACAAATACGGACCGTCGTTAAGACGGGAATCGGTGATCGACTGGCAATTCCATTAGAGCAAGCTACCAGTGCTCCGAGAATACGCATTGAATCGTCTCTCC